>NC_059435.1:64044662-64337162 GCF_021028975.2 Sphaerodactylus townsendi
TGATCTTGCACATGTAGCCTGCTGGGTGACCTTGGACAAGTCACAGTTCTCTCAGAACACTCTCAGCTCCATGTACCTCACAAGGTGTCTGTTGTGGGGATGGGAAGGGAAAGCAATTATAAGCCGCTTTGAAACTTCTTAAAGGTACAGAAAAGTGGGGTATAAAAAACAACTCTTCTTCTGACAAGCTAATCCATTTAATAGAAGAATTCATGCACCATTATTATTATTTCTGATATTCTATTCTTTTTACGAAGTTTAGGTGCAATTTATTTCCAGCCACCTACTGGGCCGTCATCCACACCCAAGGCTCACACCGGACTCCAGACAAAGAGATGTATCCACCCATTTGCAGACTTTATGAAACTGGAATCGCAGGATTTTCCTGCTTCCCACTCCTGCTACATTTCACAAGCTTCCCAAAATTTTGTTCTTCAGGAAGTTAGTGGATCGTTAGAAAAAGCACAGAGAACAGAGTGAATGTCTGCAGAAATCATAGAATCATAGAGTTGGAAGAGACCCCAAGGGCCATCAAGTCCAAGCCCCTGCAATGTGGGGCTTGGATCAAAGCAAATCATCGTCCTCTCTTTTACCAGTGGAAATTACATTCCATCGGAGGAATTGCATAGTTTGGTAGATGCCAAAGATTCCCCTTCCAATCCACCAAGATCCAACCTGAACATCGTATGAAGGACCGACACATGATTTGTACTACTTCATGGGTGCTTTCTGCACAACCGTTTTAATGAGAAGATGTTTTGGAGCACACTGATTCTTTGGGTTTCCATGAGCTGGAAGTGACTTGAAGGCACTTAACACACATCATCGTTATCTTTTCATGTTATCTGTAAAAAAGACTCTTGTTCTTGCTAAACTTTAGGGGAAAACTGGCTAGCCGGAGGCAAATAAAGATAGTTTTGCAACACTTTCAAGATTAATCGTTGCTGGGAGGAGGGAGGAGGGAGCTGAGGAGCAGGGCCAAGGGGTGTGTGTGGGGGGGGGGGGGAACTGGAAAGATCTGGTGATGTGGGGCAGAGGGAGGAAGAAAGGCAGGAGGTTGGGGCCACCTTGATGCGGGGCACCACAACCCACCAACAATTAACACCTCAGAGCCATGTTGACATTAATGCGAAGGCAATATACATTCCATGTTTATTCATTATTCATTTATTTACATTTTATGTCGCTTTTATCTCCCCAATGGGGATCAAAATAATCTCATAACAACAGTCTATTTTATCCTCACAAGAGCAATCTTGGGAGGTAGACAAGAGTATGTAACTGGCCCAGAGTTACATCGTGAGTTTCCTAGGCCCCTTCCACACACGCAGAATAATGCACTTTCAATCCACTTTCAATGCCCTTTGCAGCTGGATTTTACTGTGCAAAATAGCAAAATCCACTTGCAAACAATTGTGAAAGTGGATAGAAAATGCATTATTCTGCATGTGCGGAAGGGGCCCTATTCTGACACTCTTGCCACTACGCTGTCCTGACTGTGGCACAAAAGAAGAGTGGCTTTCAGCCATCTCCCACACCATGACCTGAAACTGCTCAAAGCCACTATTTTTCTATGTGAGGCGTAGATATGGGTATTTGTATCAGTACATATAAATCAGAGGTGGCATACCATCACTACCACCATTATCATAGTGTATTGTCGAAGGCTTTCATGGCCGGAATCACTGGGGTGTTGTGTGGTTTCTGGGCTGTATGACTGTGTTCTAGTAGCATTTTTTCCTGATGTTTCGCCTGCATCTGTGGCTGGCATCTTCAGAGGAAATGTCAGGAGAAAATGCTACTAGAACAGAGTACCCAGCTTGCTCTGTTCATCAATGTCATCAATGTTGCCATCATCATCATCATCATCATCATCATCATCATCATCATCATCATCATCATCATCATCATCATCATCATCATCATCATCATCATCATCATCATCATCTTCATCTTCATCTTCATCTTCATCTTCATCTTCACTGTTTTTACCACTCTTCTCACAGAGGCCCTTTCTGCACAGCCAAGGGAGAGAGCCTGCATCGGCATTAATCATGCCGATAAAGGCTCTGGGGCCATTCACACAAAAGGCCCCATGGGCTGCGCAGCTGTTGGAGCAGGCTCTGCACAGCCGCGCAGCCCCCTTGCCTCCTGCTGGCAGCCACTGCTCTGCTGTTGCTCTGAGGAGGCCAGGGGACACGCCCCCATGGCCAGAGCGATGGCTGCAGCTACGGAGGCCAGGGGGCATGTCCCTGGGCTCTTCAGAGTGACAGCAGCCAGCAGGAGGTAAGGAGGTGTTTGGGGCCGTTTGCATGGCAGCAGATGGAAGCCGGTGTTTGCAGAAAAACTCACTCCCCAAGCGAATTTTGAAAACACTGTTTTGGCAGGAACAGAGCGCCGCTGCATCGATTTGTCAGTGGCGCCTGTGTGAAGGGTCCCCACCAAAATGGTGTTTTACTGGGCTGAAGTCGTTGCTTTCTGCCCGTGAGAAAAACAAGGCAGATTGCAAAATATTCTCCAATCAAGCAACAAGGACCTCCAACATACAACACAGTAGGATTAAGATTGTGTGTCTCAGCCAATCTATGGCAACCCCCGTTGGAGTTTTCAAGACAAGAGACCAGCAGAGATGGTTTGCCATTGCCTTCCTCTGCATAGCAGCAACGGTATTCCTCGGTGGTCTCCCATTCAAAATAGATACCAAGGCCAGCTTTGCTTGCCTGCTGAGGTCTGATGAGATTGGGCTAGCCTGGGCCATCCAGGGCAGGATGAAGATTACAGAACTGGAAAGCAAAGCAATCCAAACCTGCCTAAAGCAACAAAAAGCTTTCTTCTGCATGACACACTATCATGAAAAAATGGGTTTATAAAGACAGGGGTCATGGTAATAAAAAGGGAGATAATAGTTTATGATAAACATTGCAATAGGCAACAATACTATCCTTTATGGAACTGACCTCCTGTGCTGTTCCGTGATACTACGGTTCAATCGCTTTATTAAAATGCCCTTCTGAACATTCTTTTTGTACCGTCTGCAAAATTCAGCATTCCACAAGATGGAAGCCACCACAGGGAACGGCTGATCTTGCCCATTTGCAAGGTGGCACGTTCAAAAGGCTTTGCTCAGATGAGTGTCATGTTTGTGGTGGTCTAACAGATATAGGGGTCCAATGAACGGATGAACGGATGGACAAAATAATTCTGAACTCAACAAGCCCTTCGGGGATGGGGCAGTATAAAAGTTTAAGCAATAAATAAATAAATAAATTTACTACCAGTAGATGCTGTGGGGATTGTTACCATAAAATGGAAAGGTAATAGCAAGCAAGGAGTCATGACTGACAGATGGGGTGATGTCAGATCATGGTGTTTACTAGGCAAGACTATGTTTACGGGGTGGGTTGCTATTGCCTTCCCTGGTTGTCTACACTTTGCCCCCACCCAGCAAGCTGGGTACTCATTTTACTGACCTCAGAGGGTTGGAAGGCTGAGTCAACCTTGAGCCAGCTACCTGAAACCGACTTCCATTGGGATCAAACCAGTGGCCGGATCCAAAATTTTTAGTAACAGATTCCCATGGTGGTGGGATTCAAACTGTGGTGTAGCGCCAATGGGGCTGGGTGGGGCACGACAGGGGTGTGGCCGGGCATTCTGGGGGTGGGGCATTCCTGGGCGGGGCTGTGGCAAGGACGCAGCCATTGCGCCGGTCCTTGGGCGGGAAACGAATGCACACAGGAGCAGGCTGCCACGCACACCAGTGCACCTCCTGCTAGACTGCTTCAAGTTCTGCGCACTACTGCTGAGAGGAGGGGCATAACTAAGGCAAAAATCACGTGGCAAAATTACCAATTAGTAACCCCCTCTAGGCACACACAAATAATTAGTAACCTACTCTCGGGAACCTGTGAGAGCCTGCTGGATCCCACCTCTGGACTCCTCCTATTATCACAAATAGCTTTTAAAGGAGATTAAACAGATTCATGCAGGAGAGATCCATCAAGCCAGAGCAACTAAAGGGAACTTCCACATCTAGATAGAGTAAACCTCTAAATACCAGGCCAAGAAGACGGCATTAGGGAAATGTTACAGCCTCTCTACCCTGTTTGTTAATCCTCCATGGCAACTGGTTGCCAGTTGTGTGAAACTACTGGACTAGATGGAGCACTGATCTGATTCATAAGGATTCTTCTTATATTCTTATGATCCTTAGTGTGAAAATAGAGATATCCTTATTTTCTTGTTCAAAATGTTGGAGTCTCTGCTATTCTAGTGAATCTTCTATCCTCCAATTAATATGAGGTTGTAGCACGGCAGGACAAATATGTTTTTCACCCTTGCTGATAATCAAGATCTCGACCTCAAAAAACACCATCCCTCTTTGTTAATCAAAGATTGGACCATACACAATCCCTGAAAGCATGGCAACAATGACTCAGGGTAGGGGCAAGTATATCCCATCACAATAAATCAGTCTTCCGACACATTAACACCATGGGCAGATGACCCTTCAATTACAGGTCATGCTGCCGAGAACTCTGACACAAGCTTTCATGGCAAAAAAACGGCAAAATATTGAATGTGTGTGTTCATCAGAAAAGACAGGCAGGGCCAAACCGTTTCCACCCATTGTAATGTGTCTGTAGACATGCATTCATAATCCAATAAAACAGGTCTCTGTTCGATCCTTCTGGCAAAGTCTCTTCCTAATCAACAAGGATTGCAAATCCTTTTTTTAAAAAGAAACAGTTTCTATAAAGAGGGCCATAGATTTGGCTCCAGCTATTTAATTAATCTAGTCCATTTTGGAGTGGATGACAAAGTCCCCCCCCCCTCTCCCCAACCCTCTAAGGAAACCTTCATTGATTTGTTTTTAAATAATGCTGACCAAAAGTGGACAGAGTTCAAGCAGATGGCGTACAGACCTGTACTTTGGTTCAACATGCTTTCAAGTGACTTGAGCTGTAATCAGCATTCATCCATTTAGAGAGAACAGCTCTCGCTTGTGTTAGCAACAGACATGAGAGGTGATTTTTGTTGTTGTTGTTTGAATTCGGAAATACCAGGTACTGTCTGTAATTTCAACTAGGGTTCTTCTTCCCTCTGCACTAACTTCAATTAAAAAAAGGTGTTGTGCGTATACTGCAAAATCTTGGTTCACCGAGTGTCTTGTTTGTTTGTTTTTAAAAAAGGACCAGATATAACTTATGGTTGCAAAGAAAATTTTGGGAATAGATGGACGTTCAAAGATTATTTGAAAAAAATGAATATGCTTCTGTTGTCTAAAGCAAATCCACAAAGCTAACATGGAGCTACACAATACAGGCAACTTATTAAAACACTTTTTCTTTATGAATTACCCATATGTAGATGCTACCAAATTTGGGAAACATTCTGTCTTGATTTTTTTTAAAAAAAACATATATGCTGTTAGCCCTGCACAGATGGCCCATTTGCCAGTTCTAAGTGGGTAAAATCCTGGGGCTGGGGGGAAGGAGCCTGAGGAGGGGTGGGGTCTCAGCCGGGTATAATGTTATAAAGTTCACTTTCCAATGCAGCCATTTTCTCTAGGGGAACAGACCTCCGAAGATGAGTTGTAATTCTGGGAGATCTCCAGGCCCCAAGTGGAATTTGACAACCCTAGGTGGAATCCCCACTGAAGAAGAGTTTAGAGAAGAATAGTTTTGGATTTATATCCCCCTTTCTCTCCTGTAGGAAACTCAAAGGGGTTTACAATCTCCTTGCCCTCCCCCGCTCACAACAAACACCCTGCAAGGTAGGTGGGGCTGAGAGAGCTCTGAGAAGCTGTGACTAGCCCAAGGTCACCCAGCTGGCGTGTGTGGGAGTGCCCAGGCTAATCTGAATTCCCCAGATAAGCCTCCACAGCTCAGGTGGCAGTGCAGGGAATCAAACCTGGTTCCTCCAGATTAGATACACGAGCTCTTAACCACTATGCCACTGCTGCTCCTAAGAAATTAAATCTAGATACAAGCAGGTTTCAAAAAAAACCCGCACCTTTTCATCAAGGTTTCACCCTCCCCACTGCAGCCTGTTTCTAGTGAAGGCATCAATGTCTATCACGAATTCAAACAATGTTACGCTCCCCACAAATGTGCGATCGGCTTGGCAGGTCTATCCTGATTAGCTGTCATGCTGTGTTGGAGCCGGAACTTTTTTTTAAAAAAAATGTGCGTGAAAATACGTGGTTATGCAAGCACGTACGTGAATACACACAATCTCCCCGCCTATACTGCTTTCTTTTGATTGGCTCCTCGTGCCCATGTTTCAACAATTTCTGCTCCTTGTGCCCATGTCTAAACAGCTTCTGCTTGTCGTGCCCATGTTTAAACAGTGCCACGTAGCCTCCACCGGCACGAAACAAAAAAAAAAAGGCTGTGCACGCATTGCGCACAACCTGCCACACTCTGATTGACTGGAAGGCTCCGCATCACTCCCTATGGTGGGAGAAACAAATCTACATTCAAACCCCGACCCTCCCCACTGATCTGGATTGGACATGTTTTTTTTAAAGGTGCACTTCCATGCAGGTTCTGAAAAAACATGTGATAAGGGGGAGAATGAGCACCAGACCCGGAATGAATCCTTGTTCGGCGGTTGAGCAGTGGGGAGTTCTTGCTGAAACCTGGATATTTCCCGTGAGTATCACACGATTAATTGACCATGGGGAATCGACCCTAGAGCCTCCATCCACTACCCAAACTGTCTGCATGATCCACCTGAATGAGCTGGCCATGGTACTGGCACTTTAAGACCCAGCTGTGGCCACCACCTTGTGCAGCTGATGCCGGTCCAAGGCTGGAGAAGATGAGGAGATTTTTTTAGCAGTAGCTAGCTGTGTTTTGCATGTAGAAGACACAGAAGGCTTAGTTCAGTGGTGGCGAACCTTTGGCACTCCAGATGTTATGGACTACAATTCCCATCAGCCCATGCTGGCAGGGGCTGGTGGGAATTGTAGTCCATAACATCTGGAGTGCCAAAGGTTCGCCACCACGGGCTTAGCTGGAATATGCATCAGGCTGTTGGACAGCATAGGGTTAAGTTTTGGATTTCCAAGGCTGTTTTTGAATAGTTCCTAATGAAACACAGGGGCACCTCAGACTGCGTCTGTTTTCCCACAAATCAATATATATCACATTATGTACAACACAACCAGTCCGATAATACATATGGCACAATACGTTATATTAACTGCACAATCCTATGCAGGGTTACTCCAGTCTAAAACCATTGATTTCAGTGAGCTTAAGAAAGTGTGTACTGTAAAACTCTGAAACTTAGTGGTTTTTTTCCCCCTTCCCTTTCTTAGAGATAAAGCAGTTCATCTTGAGATCACAAAAGCTTACTGCAGGCCTCCTGTCTTATTCTGACATGGAGACATCTTGGGATGTTCGTGGTCTAGCAGGGTGAACTAAATTGTAGAGAGCACCTAAAAAAGATTAAATCCTGCATGTACATCTGCAATGGGGGCGAGGGATGAATGAGTCACTTCAGATAAAACAACAAGTGCTGCTGTTAGACTCTTGCCCATTCATGTCATCTTCTCTTAACTGGTCATCTTTAACAAATCAGAAATATTCTAGTTATTCCCCTCCGGGGAAGATGCAGCCACTACAGTGTCTGGAACAGCAGCAGATGGGCGCCAGAGCACAAACTGGGTTTGGTTGTAAAAAAAAGCAATATCGTCTTAATGAAAAAAGTGATGGATATTCTTCCATATACAACCCCGAGAAGAGCTGTGAACAGACTTTTTTTAAAAAACCCAGAAAAATCTAAATTTGGTGCCCATTTCAGCCAATATTCTGCAGCAAGAGCCAGGGAATTCTCAGAGATGAAAAAAGTAATTAAAATGAAGGGAGAATCCATATTATTTTGAGTAATAGACGTGATTAGCTCAGAAGGTGCCCCTCCCCACCACAAGTGCCGTGCTCGGCCACCAGCCCCTTCCCGAACGCAAGTTCCAGGGATCCCCATTTCTGATGACGGGATTGATTGCTTGATGGATTTTATTGTACAAGGCAGTCATGAGTAACTGGTTCCAATTTCATTTCATTTCAAATTTGTCTTCATAACATATATATTGGTCAGCAGTTTCCATTCTTCATATTTTGCGGTTGGTTTTTTGCAGGCTCATTTATATTGTGCAAGTATGTGGTACGGCATCTATACATTTTTATGTATAATACAGCAGGGCCTAAGGGAGAAAGGAAATCCCATTTCCTCCCTACGGTCCCTCGCTTTCACTAGCACTGTTATGGGCAGAGGAGTTTCTTTTTCAAAAATGCATTTTTTTAGCTGCAGACCTCAGTTCTCTCAGAACTGTCTCAGTCCATGTGGAAGCAGGCAATTTATTTATTTTATTTATTTTAATTTATTTATTATTAGTTTTATATACCGCCCTCCCCCTGAGGGCTCAGGGCGGTTCACAACAGGTTAAAACAAACATTAAAACATAATTTAAAAATCAATTATATAAAAACAGAACCCATTTTAAAATGTGGATGGCGTCTGACTACTCCCCTCCCCCCCCCCTTGTGCCCACGGGAGGCCAGATGACATGGTAGATGTATTTTTTTTAACCAGGCTGGCCAAACACCTGGAAAACCACCTCTGAACATCTTCTGCCTTGAAACCCTGAGGAAGTCTCCAGCTGTGACTTGACAGCACTTTCCACCACCACCACCACCACCACATCTGGCAGGCAAACACAATGGAGTAAGTCCAGACTATACCTCAATTTCTGCCAATTCCTCTTTTCCACTGCAGACCATCCTTCGCATTTGGGTCTCCACTCATGTGCCCCAGAAATAGAAGTGGTCTACACTTCCCTTCTGCCATTGTACAATCTCATCTTGAGCCAAGACCAAGACTTCAACAGCTTCAGTCACTCATGAGTCAAGCCTTGGATCTCTTTGCCTCACTGCTGGCTGTAGCTGTTCATGGATGGCCAATCTCCAGGGGGAGACTGGAGCTCTCCCAGAGCTGCAACTGATGCCCATACTACAAAGATCATCAGTTAACTTGGGGAAAATGGCTGCTTTGGAGGTGGACTGCATGGTGTTATACCCTGCTGAGGTTCCTTTGGAGGTGGACTGCATGGTGTTATACCCTGCTGAGGTTCCTCTTCAAACGTTGCCCTCCCCAGGTCTCCACCCACCATATTTCCAGGAATTTTTCAGCTTAACGTCGGCAGCCATAAGTTGCCAGACAGCTCTGCTCTGCAGCTGTGCAGCGGTGGTGGTGGAGGGATTTAATTTTCTTCTGCCTTTCAGGCACTTGTGTATCTGTGCATTAGGTGAAATTGATCCTCCCCATGGTCATGGATAGTTGGATCAGGTAATTAACGTCAGCAGAACCGGGGAAGCAAACATGTATAGCGGCATTCTTTAAAGTTCACAACAACAAAAGAAAGGCTAGAAGCATTAACAAAACCATACGCTTTCCAATAAAGGAGAAGCCGTCAGGACATAAAAACTTACTCAGAAGTCGAGAGGAAGTACAACAAAATGCAGAAATAAAGCCAAGAGAAGCATTCAATGAACTCTGAACAGTAAAATGCACTACTTAAAGTACAGATATATTACATAGCACTCCTAAAGTTTAGATGGATGAAACATGCACTGAAAGAGTATTTGCATTGATGAAATTACCCACACATTGTCGCCTTTCAACAGTAAAAAGACATGGAGGATGGACTATCTGTTTATTTATGGCCCTTTCCACACAGACCATTTAAAACATTTGGGAAACATTTTTAAAAAGAACCATATTGGCTTTTTTTGTCCGCATAGCATGGAAAAATTAAGTGTTTGAAGGGGAAATGGTTTATTTGTCCACCATTTTCTGCTGCTTCAGTTTGATTTTCCATGCGTCCCACCATTTTCTGATTCTTTCCCACAGACATTTCCTCTGCTGGCATTGCAGCTGGACACCATTTCAGTGACTGAAGTACATGAACGAACTCAGTTTGCCTGCCGATTAGGACGTGTTGTCTCCCCTTCCCCCTTTTATTTTTGGCAAGGTATCTTCAAAGCTATAAAGACTCATGCCAAAGCTTTGAAGATACCTCACTGAAAATTTAAAAGGGGGGGAAACAGCATGTTGCCGTAATCGGCAGGCACAACTGAGTTTGTATACTTCAGTCACAGCAATGGCACCCAGCCACAATGCCAGCGGAGGAAATGTCTGTGGGAAAGAATCAGAAAATGGCAGGCGGCACGGAGAATCAAACTGAAGTGGTAGAAAATGGTGGGCGCGAGCTGCTGATTAAATGAAAGTGGGAGCTTTACATTTGTGTAGGGAAAATAAAACATTTCCTACTCTCTGCACGGCAAGCAGGAAATCTTTTGAAAATGACTTCAGGACCAAAGTCGCTAGTTTAGCGTTTTCAGAACAACCAGTTTTGAGCACAAATGAAGAAGAAGAAGAGTTTGGATTTATATCCCCCCTTTGTCTCCTGCAGGAGACTCAAAGGGGCTTACAATCTCCTTGCCCTTCCCCCCTCACAACAAACACCCTGTGAGGTAGGTGGGGCTGAGAGAGCTCCAAGAAGCTGTGACTAGCCCAAGGTCACCCAGCTGGCATGTGTGGGAGTGTACAGGCTAGTCTGAATTCCCCAGATAAGCCTCCACAGCTCAGGCGGCTGAGCTGGGAATCAAACCCGGTTCCTCCAGATTAGATACACGAGCTCTTAACCTCCTACGCCACTATTCCCCCCCCAAAAAAATGGGGGGGGGGAAATGTGCAAAACTCCACACCCAAATGCTTTCCCCCCTCCCCTCATGAAAACGTGCTGTGTGGAATGGGCCTACTTCTCCCAATGCAGACCCAAAGTGTTCTACATTATTCTGACCTTCACAATAACTCTCTGAGGTGAGTCACCCAGCAAGCATCCCTGGTGTAAATCATTTGAACCTTGGTTTCTCAGAACTTAGCCCAACATTTTAACCACTACACCATGTTGGCTCCTACAACTCCCACAAGGCAGCGTGATCAATGTCATGGCCTCAAACCAACAGTAGTGTATCTAGGAAGGTGAGGGAAGTGCCACTTCTGGGGGGCGCATGTTGTGGTTGTGCCATGCCCCCCTCTAACTGTCCCCTAGTTGTAATCTCCTTGTTCAGAAATGCAGTTGAAGGCTGGCAAGTGGAGATTGTGAACAGCATGCAGCCAGGCTGGCCCCATCCCCCTTTCCACATGGAGGTCAGGTGTGCCACACCCAATCGCCATATGGAGATGGGAGCAGCAACTTACAGCTAGATCAAAGCCTGGCCTTAGCCAAGCTGAGACTGAAGCCAGCTGATCTCAGTCTATCTAACTTTGTAATTTTGGCTCTGCCTCCAAGCTCCACCTAACCAGAAGTGGAGCTTGGGGGTGGAGCCAACAGCATAATGCTAGAGGCTCCAGAGAAACTGGTTTCAGTTCCACTGTGGCTGGGGCCAGACTTGAATCCAGTTCTAAACCTGCAGTTTCAATCTGGATTCAAGCCTGGCCTCAGCCAGGGTCAAACAAGTCCCTGCTCCTCCTCCCTTCATGTAGAGGTCAAGCGTGAGGCCCTCCTACACCCAACCTCCACATGGAGAGGGGGGTGGGGCAAGGAGATTGCGAACAGGGGAGCTCCACTCATTCTTCCCCCCTTCCACATGGGGGTTGAGTGTGGAGCAATCTCCATGTGGAGACTGACAACGGGGGTGAGCCCAGCTCACCAACCTTCAACTATGCCCCGCTCAACAGGGGCAGGGGACAACTTGGGCATGCTATTTTATGTCGATACACCCCTGCAAACAGCGGCAATCGATAGTTCTAAAAATAATGAAGAAACAGAACGGTTGGTTTTTATACCCCACTTTTCTCTACTGAAGAGTCTCAAAGTGGTTTACAATCCCCCCCCCCCCCCCGGTGCCTGGCTCACAACAGGCATCTTATGAGGTAGATGGGGCTGAGAAAATTCTGAGAGAACTGTGACTGGCCCAAGGTCACCCAGCAGGCTTCATGTGGAAGAGTCTGAGAGCAAACCCAGTTCTCCCAATTAGAGTCCATAGGTCACATGGAGGTGTGAGGAATCAAACCAGACGCACCAGATTTAGAGTCTGCCACTGTTAACCACGACGCCATGCTGGCTCGCCAGCCACAAATCTCATGCGTATTGGTCCCAAATGAATCCTGAACCATTTACTTCATCCTACTGAAACAGAACTTGATATCCACAGGGGGCACTCCACCTTTGAAATTCAAATTCTTTATTGGGGTCATAGACCGGTATACCTCTCCATTTTTTTTCTTCCTTCAGTGACTGCATCTTACACATTGCGCAACCATTGTCCAAATATCTTTGTAAGATCTATCTGCCTCCTTACCTTTCCTTGTTTTCACACAATTTTTTTTCCAAGCGAACAACTAAGGAAACCTGCTTTTCATAACAGGAGAGGTTTATAAATCCCAGAACATCTAAGCAAAGCTGCCCCTGCTATGGGAATTGCCTTATTTGGCTAAACCGTTGAGTTTATGAGTTGGATGACATTTACAGATAAGAGGAACTGTTTTCCAGATCAGAGCACAGGTTGCTTTCATACTCGTCGTAACAAGCATACATAGTACATGGAACTTGCCTGTGGTTTACCAGTTTATTATCATACCAGTTCTTCCACTTCCATAAAATATATATAAGTTGTGCCTTATAAAAATAACAGACTAAAAAAAGTTGCTTACACCTCTGTTGGAAATGCAGGGCACCCAAAAGTGGAGAGTCAGGTTTTATAAGCGCTCCAAGATAACTGTGCTAGGGTGTAATTATTCTACAGGAACAGATTCATTTGAGCCAAATATATTGGGCACAAGTGTGAGAAACTTACCCCTGCTTTGCTGCACTATAATCAATGGAATGTTAGCACTTATCTCTTTTTCATTTACCTCCCGCTTAAAATAAATAAGGTGATTTCCGTACTGCAGTCTTTCTCCACAAACCAGCCAATGCTGTCAGGAAACACATAATGTGAAAATATGGGTAAATTGTAATAGTTACTGCGTAGAGGGAAGAGGAAACTAAACACATGGGTACCATTTTCAGTGGCAGCTGTACATGTGTCATAACGCCATAACTCTCTCTGTGCTCCACCCACTGTTTTTTTTATTGGAGGAGGGTCGCCACACCAACGCTGGTAACTGGTGGAAGGTCTGGGGGAAAGAACATGGGGTAACATCACAGATGTTGATAATTTGCTTCCAGGCACAACTCAGAAGTGACAAAAGGTAGCTCTAGGAATCACCGGAAACTCTATGGTGATGGTGCAAGAGCAGGAGGCCTAGCAAACCTGGTTTGGAGAAACTCTTAACTGTAGCCACAGGACAAGAGGTACCATGTGGGGATGGAAGCAGAGGTGGAGTGGGGGGAAACTGTGCTCGGGGCATGCGCATGCGCTGCACCCCTGCAGTGGTGCTGCCCGCCCCCGCCACGCTATGCCCATTAATTCCTCTACCACACATTCCCCTTCGGGAGACCTGAGTGCAGCACCTCATACCCATCACACGCCCAGGGCATCACGCCCCACCCTGCCCTGTTGGCACTATGCCACTGGATGGAAGGGATGAGGGGTCATTACTCTCCCATGGTGTAAGAGACCACATGTGATCAAAGCCCAACTGTCTGATACTGACAGTTCCATCAATACATACAATCTCGTGCATGATGAAAGTAAACAATATTTCTAAAGAGACAGCAGCAATAGGCCGAAGAGCTTGCGGCCTGTGGAAGGTCTCCGTTGACCCCAGTAAAGTGTTTCCCTTTTCTGCCTTGTGTTTGTACACTGTATATAATTCTTCATCCTGAGGGAAGCACACGCTAAGAAAATCCTACATGTAACTATGGACATATCTGGTCAAAAAGCACCTCTGTTGCGACTCGAGGGATGAGAGATTTCTGCCCCAAAATATGCAAAGCTCCACTTAGATAGCCAGTGAGAGGCATTCCTTTGTCCTGAGCGGATATTGTTTAGAAGAAGAAGAAGAAGAAGAAGAAGAAGAAGAAGAAGAAGAAGAAGAAGAAGAAGAAGAAGAAGAAGAAGAAGAAAAGGAGGAGGAGGAGGAGGAGGAGGAGTTTGGATTTATATCCCCCCTTTCTCTCCTGCAGGAGACTCAAAGGGGCTCACAATCTCCTTGCCCTTCCCCCCTCACAACAAACACCCTGTGAGGTAGGTGGGGCTAAGAGAGCTCAGAGAAGCTGTGACTAGCCCAAGGTCACCCAGCTGGCATGTGTGGGAGTGCACAGGCTAATCTGAATTCCCCAGATAAGCCTCCACAGCTCAGGCGGCAGAGCTGGGAATCAAACCCAGTTCCTCCAGATTAGATACACGAGCTCTTAACCTCCGCCAGCTACATCACCTGGTCCGCATCTCAGCAAGACTGCAAATGACTTGAATTGTGCTTTCTACGACTATGCGTGTGGGAAGATGGTGAACAGACATAACTGTACTACTGCTGATGGTAGATGAGGGAAACCATATCTAAATGCTTAACCGTGTAAAAAAGGATACTGTGGATTTTTTAAAGCTAGCACAACAGGGGAAACATTTCTATCTCTCCTGTGTTAGTTGTCTATTAACAAGGAGCAGAGTATATATGGGGAGTATTTACAGATACGATTCCCCCCCCCCCACCTGTAGTGTGAAGTGATTTACTTACTATCTGATTCCTATTACATTGTTCTGTGTGCATAGAACAGGCTAAGTCAGAGAATTTGGCTGGTTAAAAAAATAATGTGGTATAAATTAGGGAGATCCAGGTTCAAATTCTGTCCCACTCAGTCGCCTTGGTCTGGTCATTCTCTGTTAGAACAACCTTCCCAACTAAGGTTGTCTACTCCTGCTTGGGAAACACCTGGAGATTTTTGGGGTGGAGCCAAAGGAGGCTGGGTTTGGGGGAAGGGAAGAACCTCAGCGCACTATAATGCCCTACAGGCTATCTTCGCAAGCTAGAAATCTGTGGTAATATTGGAAGATCCCCAGGCCCCACCTGGAGGGTGGCAACCCATATGTGCCAAAGAGTTGTTGTGTAGAAACAGAAGGTGCTTGCATGCCAGTCTGAGTTCTTTAGAAGAAAAAATAGGATAAAAATGAGAGAGAGAGAGAGAGAGAGAGAGAGAGAGAGAGAGAGAGATATTGTTTCTGCAACCTGCTAAGAGGTCAACTGGAAATGAAATTTTCATGACGATGTAATTGCCTTTGTAATGGGTGAGGAATTCATTTATTCAATAAGTGCACAGATGAAGGATTTGTGAATTGCTTACAAGGAATGCAACAGAATCAATTACCGACTGTGCCATTGTTCAGTCGCTGTAAGCCAAAACACAACCTGTGAGAGCAGCCATGTTGCATCTTTTTTTAAAAAAAAAAAAAATCCTCCCTTGCAGTTTAAGGACAACTGTGAGAAAATACAAGCCATCCCTTCCCCCGCCCCTCCCTGAAAGCAAGCCCTGCAAAGAATGGGCACCGAAGGCAAACGAAAGGGATGCTTTAAAAGCCCTGGAAAACGAGGGATGAACAAATCTATTTAATAAAAAAAATCAAAGCGAAAAGACAGCGCTGGATGTGCTAAACACTGGGGGTGGGGAGGGCAGCGGGGTGCAAAGAGAATGGAATCTCACTACATTCCAGGGCGTTTAGTACAGAGCCTCTTCTACCCCGTCCTCTGGCTCCATCCCAACAAATATCCCAAACAAAACCAAACAGTCAAGGATAATTTGAGAGGGGGAGGGTGGAGCTGGGGTTCTGAACTTCTCCATTCAGAGAGCAAGAACAGTGATGCATGCTATCTGGCTGAGAAAAGGGGAATTCGAAAGCAGGCCCCTTTCTCTTAGGCCAGACAATTCCTTGTTTGTGTTCTACCAGAAGTCTAATTGTAAAGCCCTTTTCAAACGCGCCACATCGCCCATATCTTTCAAGATGGTTCCCCCCGCCCTTCCCATTCTCTGACTGACTTCCAGTTATATATAAAAAGGAACGATTATTTTCCACATATGCATAAGCTATAGACAGCCAAGTATTTCTGTCATTTCCAAACCTGATTCTTTCATACAAAATTAGTAGGGTGCTACTAATACTTTATTATTTGATCTGGAAATCCGAGTTTAAAAATGTTGGCCTTCCCTTTGTAACTGAAAAAAGCCATAAAACTCCCCCAAAATCCCATTTAATTCCTTATGCCGACCCACGATATATTAAAACAGCGATGAGGGAAGTTGCAATGTGGAAGGGATAACTGTACGTTAAGAGCTCGTGTATCTAATCCGGAGGAACCGGGTTTGATTCCCAGCTCTGCCGCCTGAGCTGTGGAGGCTTATCTGGGGAATTCAGATTAGCCTGTACACTCCCACACTTGCCAGCTGGGTGACCTTGGGCTAGTCACAGCTTTTCGGAGCTCTCTCAGCCCCACCCACCTCACAGGGTGTTTGTTGTGAGTGGGGAAGGGCAAGGAGATTGTAAGCCCCTTTGAGTCTCCTGCAGGAGAGAAAGGGGGGATATAAATCCAAACTCTTCTTCTTCTTCTTCGCCATCATTGTTACAGCTACTATAAACTATGCAGACTCAATACGACAGTCAGATTTCGAGTCTGCGTAGTTTTGAAGATATCGCATTGGAAAAAAAGGGAAAACAAAACAAAAACCAAAAAGCAACATGTTCCTGAGATTGCCATGAAAAACTAACTTTATTCATCTATTTTACATTCAGGAAAAGCGAGCAATCATGAGGCAAAGCAGTGGAAACCTCCATGGGAAACCGTCAGCAAATGGTGGGCAGTACGGAGGTATCAAGAGGCAGAAAAGAAGGGGAACGAAGAAAAAACCTGCTGCCTCCTCTAGTGCTTTATTTGTCTGTGCTGTCTGGACAAAAGAATTAGCAGACGCTTTTCTTTAAGATGTCTCCAAGATGTCCTAAAAAGGTGCAGAAAAGACCAATAACAGTCAATCAACTTTTGGAGAGGCTGGCTGCGGTTCTACTGCCCCCCACTGAAACTGAAACTGAGGCTGCCTGTTTCCATCTTTCTCCATCTTGGTTGGGCCTGTTTTTCTGATTCCATCACGGGCCCTGCCTACGCCCTCCCTTTCTTTTTGGCCTTTAGATCGGGCGCCTGTTTTAACCAACTTTTGTTAAACAACTTTTGTTGTTTGAATTTATATTTGTCGTGAGTAACTGCTGCTTAAGTTTTTAATGGGTTTAATGGGTTTAAGTTTTATGTTGTTTTGATTTGCTGTCTTGGAGAACAGCCATATTGTGAGCCACCTCGAGCCCTTCGGGGATGAGGCGGCCTATAAGTTTAATAAATAAATAAATAAATCAGACCTTTTTCAGGCAGCCTTCAATCAGTATTCTTGATACAATAAATACCCACCTGTGCCTCGTCCACGCATTCTCAGAAAGGACACCTGATTAGAGGTCTTATGAAATCAGGGCAGGGATGGGAGAAATCCAGCTTCCTTTGGTGGCAGTTCCACAAAGCACCTCGGAAGCAAGCCCTGAAATGTGCCACCACTAGGTGTGCCAACCTCCAGGTGGCTTCCGGAGATTTGCTGAGATTTTGACTGATCTCCAGGAAACAGAAACGTATACACCTGGAGAAAATGGCCTCTTTGGGAGGTGGATACCCTAATGAAGTCCCTCCCCTATCCCAAATCCTCCTTCCAGACTCCACCCCCAAAATCTCCAGGAATTTTCCAACACAGCGCTGGCAACCTTAGCCACTACTGTGCAAAGTTACCTGTAAGAGAAAACAGGAGGACATGGCTAGTCCCCAGAGGCATAGCAAGAGGGAAAAGCATCCGGTGTACCGGTGGGTCCTCCACCCCCATCCCGCCCCGGAATGCCCCTGTCACACCCCCGCAGGGGTGCGCGCCCGGTGTGTCTCGCCCCCTGTTCCTTGGAGCTATGCCTCTGCTGGTCCCTCCAACCACCGGCAGGAGATGGGGTGTGGTCGGGGAACTCCTGAAGACTTGGGGAGAGGGCCTGTAGAGGACAGGAACCTCAGCAGGATATAACATAGACTCCACCCTGCAAAGTATCCATTTTATCCAGGGAAACTGATCTGTATAGTCTAGAGATGAGCTGTAATTCCAGGAAATCACCTCATCCCACTTGGATGCTGGCATCTTTTACATGGGGCCTTTCCCCACTCACCGTTTGCTGCGCACTCCTCTTGCCAAGTAGCGTGGGGTCCAGCGGCACTCCCCACTACAGGGGAGGTTACAACACAGCCGCTCCAACTCTGCCGCTCTGGCGCCCCCTCAGCGCGCGTCATTTCTGGTGCTGCTGAAAACAGCGCCTTTTTATGACCCTGTGCAGAGCACGGGGCAGTGGGGAAGCTGGGGAACACAATCCCCACGCTGAAAAGGTCCACGCCGGATGAAACCGACGTCATTTTAAAAAGTGGGGAAACGGCCAGTGTCTGTTGAAGGGAGAGTTAACGCACAGGTTTCTACATGGAGAGAAGTCCTTCAGGTATCTGGTCCCCAGGAAATGCAAGATTTTAAAAGTTGATGTCAGCACTCTAGAGCCCAGAAACATTGCCAGACAACATAATTGCTTCAGAACAGGTGTAATATGGCACAGATAATGTGCCCTCTTGGCAAACAAAAGGCTGCTGAATTTCTAACCAAACTGAAGTTTCTGGATGTCTTTTGGGGCACTTCCATGAAGAGTACACGGCAGTAATCTAGCCTCAAAGTTATAGCGGCATGGATCAGTGTTGCCACCTCTTTGGGTGCTGGGAAGTAAGACATTTTGCAATATTATGTAACGAATGGGAAGAACTCTTAGCACAAGACCTGCTCTGTTGCACCATAAGCAGAATCAGATCCGAAACTAATTTCAGAGCTGTTCATGCATTCCACCAATATCATCCCATCCAAGATTGTCAGCTCAGCTGCCTCCAGACACTCCGGTTTTCTTATCAGCATCTGCTCCGTCTTATCTGGATTCAGCTTCAGGTAAATTGACTGGTGTGTACATTTAAAAAACCTGCATAATATTTTTTTTAAAAAAAACCCAGCCAAATGTGTTCCTACTTGTTGGTGTCCTGAATAGCAGGCAGTCTTGTAACTTTGAAAATGCTATGAAACAAGACAGTGTGACGTGACGGGTGGAACACGACCCCGCCTGAGGTCCCTCTGGCTATGCTGCATGTCAGATTCAGTCCCGTTTAAAATATCAACGTTGTGTTCTGTTGAGAACGATAGATCTGCCATGGTTGAAATTGCTTTCAGCTTCTGAATCCCCATTTGCCGTGCTCTGCCCCTGCTCTTGTGCAGTCTTAGTAGAACAAATTTGCATGGCCTCATTGGGAGGTTGTGGCTATATTCCCCACTGAAATCCCTTCCCTAATTCACGAGACTGTTCTTGAGAGCCAGCTTGGTGTAGTGGTTAAGAGCAGGTGGATTCTAATCTGGAGAACCAGGTTTGATTCCCAACTCCTCCACTTGAGTGGCAGAGGCTTATCAGGGGAACCGGAGGCTTATCTGGTGAACTCATACATTCCTGCTGGGTGATCTTGGGCTAGTCACAGTTCTCTCAGAACTCTCTCAGCCCCACCTACCTCACAAGGTGTCTGTTGTGGGGAGGGGAAGGGAAAGGAGTTTATAAGCCACCTTGAGTCTCCTTACAGGAAAAAAAGGTGGGGTTCTTCTTCTTTTAAGAGGACTTTTCAGTTTTGAAGGCTTGGTAGATTTAAGTTTGGAGACAGATAAGCAGAGAGACTATCAGCCCAATCGATAGAGGAGAGAGTTTGGTGTTGCCCGGGGATGGTGCCACAGTGGCACAGTCACAATGCCTCCAACGGAGTTCCAGGTGACACAGCAAGTGTAACCTCTAACTGTGGGTTCTGTGGGGCAGAACTTGGAATGAGTTTGCAACAACAAATTTTTAAAACAAAATGGTTTACTTTCTTAACATATAACATCAAACATCAACATTTAACGTCACACTTCAAGGTCCTGTTCAGGTTGCAATTTCAATTTCAAGTCCTTCTAGTTACAGTCTTCTGATATTGCCAAGTCCATTTCTTCCTGCAAGTGGGTTGACTCCTGAAGACTCCAAGGGCTTGGTGAACAGGATTCAACATGATGAAGGTTTCCAGGAGAACTCTCACCCATTACAACCACAAAAAACCCTGAAACAATAAACTCCAACATTTACAACATAGCAAAAATAAACAACTACCTTCCCAGTAGTTCCCAACAACATTGCAGTTACCTTAACAAGGTGTTAAGGGCTTATACAAATCAAGGTCCGAGTCTGGTAGCCTTGTCTCCTCCAAACTACATGAGCTCTGCAGCCTTCTGCTGCTTTTAGTCTCCACCCCTTTCTGGGTCAACCCATTCTGAGCATGGGGGTTACACAAGCAGCGGGGAAAAGGCAGCCTGTTGCTGCCCAGAAAACTCCATAGGAAAAAGTGACTCCTGCCAAGTGTTGTCATGGCATAAGTCAGAGGGCTGTGTTGAGGCGTTCCCAGGCCAAAAGGTCTTTGAAGCTAACTACAGTCAGCTCCTCCCATGGGAATGCCCCTAGCCCACCCCCAGCTGGGTCCGCCTCCCCTTTTATGCCAATATAGGTCCAGCATGGCAGCCTATTCCAGGTTGGTGCAGTGTTGAATGGTGCTTGCACACTGGTGTGTTTGCCTTCTCCACTGCGTATTTGATCCTTACACCAGTGGAGTGGGGAAACATGCCAGCATGAGCCCACCCTGCTTCCACAACTCTTTTACTGCTCCCCCGCCAAATTAAGCTGTATGAGCTGTAACCAGTGTTGTGAAAGCCAAACTGGAAAATCCCTGGAGACTTGGGGTAAAACTTGGGTAAGGTCGTTTTGTCTCCTGGGCTGCTAATGGATTTTAGGAGCAGCAATGGCGTAGTGATTAAGAGCAGGTGTACTCTGATCTGGAGGAACCAGGTTTGATTCCCCGCTCTGCCGCTTGAGCTGTGGAGGGTTATTTGGGGAATTCAGATTAGCCTGTGCACTCCAGCACAGACCGGCTGGGTGACCTTGGGCTAGTCACAGTTCTTCTCAGCTCTCTCAGCCCCACCTACCTCACAGGGTGTTGTGAGGGGGGAAGGGAAATGAGTTTGTCAGCCCCTTTGAGTCTCCTTACAAGAGAGAAAGGGGGGTATAAATCCAACTCTTCTTTTTTTCAGCAAAGTTGCTTGTGTTCTGCTGGCATCCCAGGGCTCAGCCATTTGGTTTTTTTATGAAAATGTTTTTCTTCCATTTTCAGTTCTTCCTTGCACTTCTGAATGGCTGCAGTGTGGTATTTAAAATATCTGGAGTGCTTCTGAATAGACTGCTTTTTTCCTTGCCTGTCAGCAATGTGTTCTTTTTAAAAAAATTCTGAGATTTGCGCTATAACGCTATAGCGCCCTAGCAAACCAATGTATATGAATACTGGTGAAATAGCAGTTGATTATACCCGTTTTGACAACCTGAATCAGACCTTGGACTTTAAGGAAAGAGGCCCTAGAGTCCCTCCTCCACCTTCACACACTATACTGTGTTCCATAGAAAGATGATAGTTTGGTCAGTTGAGGTGCAGCAGTTGAAAAAATTATATGCTTCTGCATTAGAATACAGTCCTAAACAATGAGAATTGTCATTTTATTTTTACATGCTGCCTTAGTTAAAATTATTATTTTGTGCATTATTGAACATGGTACTTTGATTCAAGAGCATTTATGCCAAAATGTATTTTTACTTTCAAATGGATGGGGGAGCAGGGTTAGGTATGCCCTAGGACTCAGGTGGGGCATTCTACAACAAACAAGGTCCAGCATGCTTTGATCTGTGGTGGAGGAATATACAGCCCTACTATCATTTTTCTGTGGAACAGAGTATGCGATGCCTCCATTCCACTCTACCTTGACAGAAGTCTTTTACATCCTTTCTGTTTCCCATCTGCTTTTTGGAACTCCTTTTCAAAATTGGTAACATTAAAAAAAAATCTACTATTTCTCGCATTTAAAAATAAAGTTTATTTTCAGGGCCGAAGTAAAACATACTGAAGTCCTGAGCTAAGCCCACTTTCAAAAGGACCAATAGTGTTTTCCTAAATAAAGGGGGTAATTCAGGATAATTATTATTTTATATTTTCAGGCCTTTCATAATCTGAAGCCCTAAACTGTAGCAATATATCCAGCTGTTTCTTTCCAACACATGTGAAGAAGCCTTCTTAAATTTCTCCTCTAAAGCCCTTTGATGAATTTTGTATATTCTAACACAAAACTGAACCAATATATATCAGTGATTCTTTTTTTTCCCTTCAGATGCGCCATCTTCCTCTTTTTTCCCCTCCGCCTACAAATCCTTTAACTGGTCCAATCTGTCATGCTGTCAACAGGACGGGGCTCCTTTCCAGTTGGTCACCCCATTTAACACAGAGGAGTCAATTTAATGCCTGTCGTGTTCTCCTTGACTTTTATAAGGTTGTAAAATGTGCTTCTGTGCACGTGTGGTTTCATACGCCAGCCCAGGCTCATCATTTGGTGTGTGCAAGCGCGCATCAAGGAAGTGCTTTAACATGCCTGCTGCAAACTAACAGAGCCATAATGGGAATTCATCCTTGAAACTGCTCTCTTGTGTTGATATTTGGTGCCTTGCCTTGGATGTCCACCAAACACTTACATTCTCACAGGGAAAGTGTGATGTCACAGGTACAGCTTTGGTTGGAAGATGATGGAAAGTAGGAAGGAGCCGTGGTTCAGTGATAGAACGTCTGCTTGGCATGCTGAAGGTACCAAGTTTGATATCTGGTATTTCCAGGTAAAAGGATCAAGTAGCCTGTGATGTGAAAAACTTTTACCTGAGACCTTGGAGAGCCACTTTGATGGATTCAGTGTAAGGGAACTTCATGTGTTCATAAGCTTGTAACCAGAGGTGGGATCCAGCAGGTTCTCACAGGTTCCTGAGAGTAGGTTACTAATTATTTGTGTGTGCCGAGAGGGGGTTACTTGGTGATTTTGCCATGCGATTTTTGCCTTAGTTACGCCCCTCCTCTCAGAAGTAGCGCGCAGAACTTGAAGCAGTCTAGCAGAAGGTGCACCGGCATGCGTGGCAGCCTGCGCCTGCGTGCATTCATTTCTCACCCAACGACCGGCGCAGCAGCTCCGTCCTTGCTACAGCCCCGCCCAGGAATGCCTGGCCATGCCCCCGTTGTGGCCGGCCCTGCCCCATTGGCGCTATGCCACAGTTTGAATCCCACCACCATGGAAACCTGTTACTAAAATTTTTGGATCCCACCATTGCTTGTAACTGATGTTTTACATGCTTCAAAGGGGGATTCTTGTGGAAATGTAGGCTTGGATGTAAACCACCATGAGTAGAGCAGAGCTTGTTTGTGGAACGAATCTCAACCATTTTCTCCTGCACACAAACACACCGTGCCCCTACCAAAACACAGCCGCTACAAAGTACAGTATCCTTAGAAATTGATAGGATGCATCACAATGGGATTACAGAGGGTGGTGGGATCCGTCCCCTTGTGCATGAGATCTTCTTTCATAGGCCCAAAAGTTCATGTAAGGCCTTTTCTGCACATGTAGAATAATGCACATTCAATCCACTTTCACAATGGTTTGAAAGTGGATTTTGCTGTTCCCCACAGTAAAATCCAGCTTCAAAGTGGATTGAAAGTGGATTGAAAGTGCATTATTCTGCATATGTGGAAGGGGCCTAAGAATGGTGGAAGAGAAGGATTTCCACCTTTTTTTCATTCCTGCTTGAGACCCATACTCCAGCTGAATTCAACCCTATTTTTAAGGACTCCCCCACCCAGCTACAAATTATCAGAAGGTACGAAAAAGTGTAGAGCGAAGAGGGGAAAGCAAAGTTTCCTTCCTCAGTCTCTGCTCTATTCATGGTTCGAATCAAAGCCCAGGAGGATACAATGCAATAAATTAAAAATTAAAATTCAATTTTAAAAAATCAATCATTACATCATGATGCGATGGAAGGCAATATCTGGACAATATATTTTTTAAAAAAACTGAATAATTTAAAAATAATTTTAAAGCCAACCTTTTGAATGGTTTCTTTCAGAGGTGGGATCCAGCAGGTTCTCACAGGTTCCCGAGAGTAGGTTACTAATTATTTGTGTGTGCCGAGAGGGGGTTACTAATTGGTAATTTTGCCACGTGATTTTTGCCTTAGTTACGCCCCTCCTCTCAGCAGTAGCGCGCAGAACTTGAAGCAGTCTAGTAGGAGGTGCACTGGCGTGCGTGGCAGCCTGCGCCTGCGTGCATTCATTTCCCACCCAAGGACTGGCACAGCGGCTGCGTCCTTGCCACAGCCCCGCCCAGGAATGCCCTGCCCCCGGAATGCCTGGTCACGCCCCCGTCGTGCCCCGCCCAGCCCCATTGGCGCTACGCCACAGTTTGAATCCCACCACCATGGGAACCTGTTACTAAAATGTTTGGATCCCACCACTGGTTTCATTGGAAATCAGAATTTTATTTCCAGTGTGATGTAAGGGGTTGAGAGTGTTGGGCTAATATCTGGGAGACCCAGGTTCGAATTCTCACTCATGCCAAGGATGACCTCTGACCTGTCACATTGTGAGGATAAAAACTGAGGAAAGGCAAATGGGGTAGGCTGCTTTGGGACCCTATTGGAGAGAAAGGTGGAGTACAAATGAAATATAATAAAAAAGAAAATAAATTTGACCAGGTCCGTGTTTGCAGCTCTTGAATCTGCAGTTAAAAAAAAAGGCCAATTCTACTAAATGAAACGGTGCCAGCAAACTGGTGAAAGGCAGCTGTGCCCTTGAAACCACAACCGTGCAGCAGAAACTGAACCTCGCGAAAATGCCGCTGAGCTATTTCTGCACATTTGTGCGACACTCCAGGATTTTCAGCTGGAGTTATAACCTGCCTCCCCAGTAGCATGCCTGTGTTATGACTTTACTGTGTGGGTGGCTCCCATAAGGGTGCTTGGCTCTGTTGTGGCTGTTATACTGGCACATGGAGAATGCACACAATCCACATCCATACGTCCACTTCCAAGTGTTTGCTCTTGTTTGCCTGCAGTGTTTCCCAAACCTGTTTGGTACAATCTTCCTCAATCTGGGGAAGGCAGGGAGCTCAGCAAGGTACAATGCAATCAAATTCACCCTACAAAGGAGCCATTTTCTCCAGAGACACTTATCTCTATGGTCTGAAGGTTACTCGTAAGAGTGGGAGATCTCCAAGTCCCTTAGGGTTTTCAAGGCAAGAGACATTCTGAGATGCTTTGCTGTTGCCTGGTCTGAGAGAGTTCTGAGAAAAATCTGACTGGCTCAAGGTCACCCAGAATGCTTCATGTGGGGGAGTGGGGAAATTGAACCCAGTTCTCCAGTTTAGAGTGTGCAGCTCTTAACCACAACACCATGTTTGCTCTCACCCCCAAATCCTAACTCAGAGCTTGCAATCCTTTCCCCCTGCTATTTCCACTACCACCTGCCTCAGAGCGAGAAGGAACCTGGATATTCCAAGGAAACCATTCATGGATTACTAGTTGGCCATCAGCCATGTGGCATGGAAGCCAAAGGGGATAAAGGCCCGATGGTACCATATCTGTAAAGTTTAGAGACTCAGGCCCTACAGTGTAGAGACAATGGTAGTTATTCTGCCCGTTCCAGACCCTTTGTGACAGACCCTTTGTGACAGTCTGAAAGCAGCAGCTGGACAAACACATATCAGGGATGCTCCAGAATGATCCTGCATTGAGTAGAGGGCTGGACTAAATTACTTGCGTGTCCCCTTCCAACTCTATGATTCTGTGATTCCTTGTTTGCCAAATTTGTGTGTGGAACTCTTCAGCTTTTGGCACTGTCCAGTGACCTGCCCCCAGTGCTGGTCGATTGCAGGAAACCAACGTAGGGTCTCCTACAGAGACCCATCAAGTAGTTTTCCTGGTGAGTGCATACAGAAGACTTTAATTTTTAAAATATCTTGTTGCAAATTAGATACTCATGCATAGTGATTACCCTCTGCTCATTTTAGGGAGAAATTTATGGGGAGAAACTACTCTGAACAAAATCTATTACTGCTTCCCACTTCTATTTTGTCGGTTTTTAAGGCTTTGCAGAATACGTTCTGGGATAAAAATCCTACAATTCACTTGTGGGTGGAAATATCCCCCCGCTCGATTATGCAAAGGTGCATTAGCACCTGAATAGCTGAGATAGCATCAGAAATATTATTATGAGAGATAAAAAGTCTTAAGACTGCCAAAGAATACGCGGCCCAGCTTAATAAAAATTTTCTGGAAGATTTGTCCCTGGGACTGTAATTTTACGTAATGTTGCCTCGCCAGCCTACACACAGCCTACATTATAATTCCGTTCTTACCATAAAGTAAATGTTATTTTTCCTTCGGTAGCTTCAAATGACATTTCTTCAAAAATGTACTTAACGCTAACACTAACAGAATAGAATTCTAAGGGGGCCTGACGGAAGAACAAGATTGTTTCTGAAGCAGCAAATCTGTGGCTCAGATCTGAGGGGAGAGTTTCTACAGACAGAAGGATTTCAGACTGCAGAGAACAAAATTCTGGCCTCCCTCTTCCCAATGGCAGGTGTCAGGATTTTTTCCTGCTAGATTTGTCCACTCCAGGTTGGGAAATTCCTGTAGGTTTGAGAATGGAGCCTGGTGAGGGGAGGGCCCTCAGTGAGGTAAAACGCCATACAGCCACCCTCCAATGAAGAAGAGTTGGGGCCTTTCCCCACTTTTCCTTCTACCACCGTCGCTGCGCGCTACTCACTGCGTGCGTCATTTCTGATGCGCGCCCAGGCTTCCCGTGGTCATCAAAAGGTGCCGTTTTGAAGAGTGCCAGGAATGATGCACGCTGAGGGGGTGCAACAGTGGCAGTGTTGGGGCAGCTGCGTTGTCGCCGCTCCTGTAGTGGGGAATGCCACGGGACCCCGCACTACTTGGCCCGAGTAGCGCACAGCAGAAGGTAAGTGGGGAAAGGCCCTTGGTTTTTATACCCTGCTTTTCTCAACTTTGAAGGAGTCTCAAGGCAGCTTACAATCATCTTCCCTTCCCTTCTACACAACAGAAACCTTGTGGGGTAGGTCTGGGGACATGGCTGCCGGACTCCCTGCTGCCAGCCCTCCCCCTTCCAACCCTCTTGCTGCCTGACCCAGTCCTACCTGGAAAGTTCTGGCAGTGGGAAGGCAAGGAGGGCACTCCCATGAGCAGCCAGGGCCCAGAGAGAAGTCACCCTGACTTGAACATTATAGAAGCCCACCAATGCCAGGAACGACTATGGAGCAGTAGCCCTAGGAATCCCAACCTGCCACAAAGCAGTTGGAGCAAAGCCGCGGATACTGGAGGGAGTGGCTGTTTGTCTCCCTGGTGCTAGAGCCGCATGATGCTGCAGGAAGCAACGGGAGGCAAAGCGGGGAAATTGGGTTTAAAAAACCCTCAGGAATTAAGGGTCAGGGCATGGAGTTAAGGGACAGAATGGAAACTATGAGGCAGCAGAGACAGCACATGGGGAGGGATAGAAGGGTCAGGGGTCCTGATGGCTGAGGAGGAAAAAGCTGGCTTTCTATTGCTTCCATGTGGGTTTCTTGTGGCAGCCAGTTGGGTTACCCTCTCACCTCTAGAGATGGCATTAGACCCTCACTGAGACCACAGGACAGATCCCACAAGCCACGACCGGTGGGCCACGGCAGGAACACGGACCCTGGGACATGATAGCTATTAGCCATGGTCACTAAATGGAACTGCTACATTCAGAGCCAGCAAACCTCTGAATATCAGTGCCAAGAGACAACACAAAGGGAAGGCCTCAGCCTCTATATCTTTTGTTGGCCCTCCGGAGTCCTTGTTGGCCACTGTGTGAGACAGGACACCAGGCTGGATGTAGCATTGGTGTGATTCATCAGCGCTCTTCTGATTTTCTTAAGGTTTGAAGAGGCTTTTCATAAATATTTCCATTCCTTTCCAAAGCGCTATTGAGTCAACTTGCCGGTAATGTTTTAATAACTCAGAAGTGCTTACATAACCCCACTCTCTTTTTAAAACACAAAAAAAGGCAAATTGTCTAATTGGCTCAGCTGGCAGGCTGCCTCTCTGCTCCCATGGTTAGCCAGAGCACGGCTGCTGAGCATGAAGCAGGATTTAGAAAATGATAAAGAAAGATGTTCATTTT
Organism: Sphaerodactylus townsendi; assembly: GCF_021028975.2. Lineage (NCBI taxonomy): Eukaryota > Metazoa > Chordata > Lepidosauria > Squamata > Sphaerodactylidae > Sphaerodactylus > Sphaerodactylus townsendi. The sequence goes on from NC_059435.1 coordinate 64,072,842, forward strand.
ATTATCCTGGATAATGATAACAGATTGGATTGAGAAACAAAGTACTAGAAATCAGTTTGCATTGGTAAGATTGAAACGTGTTTCTACATTGATACGGGCTATCCTTTGTGAACCCTTTTCATATTGGCATGCATGTCAACCCTAGGGAGATTCATCTGCCACATAAACCCACCAAATTGCTGAGGATTTGGGGTGAGTTTTGGACTCCATGATGTCACAGATATCTTCTGTCACCCAGAAGGGTTGCTACTAGATCATCCCTGGTCACCAGTGGAGGGAAGGGGATAGGGTTTCCAGGTCCAGCTTGGGAAACTCCTGGATATGTGAGGATGGAGCCTGAGAAGGACAAGGACATCAGTGGGGTACAAGACCACAGAGTCCATTCTCCAAAGCATCCATTTTCTCCAGGAGAACTGATGTCTATAGTCTGATTCTAATTCTGGGGGATCCCGAGGTTTAACTTGAAGGTCGGCATCCCTATCACCCTGTATGGACTGAGAGTGTGTCCTAGGCTGTTTCTGCACATATGGAAATGCCCCTCCACTGGCATGAATTGTGCAGGTGGAGGCTCAAGGACTGCTTGCACAGCAGCGTGCAATCAGCCCCGACTTTCTCCCCAGACGGAGAGGTGGCTCTGTGCTGCTCTGGAGGGCTGGAGGGACACGCCCACGCTGCCTCCAACCCCTGGAGGTTGGAAGGCAGCATGGGCGCATTCCCCAGCCCTCCAGAGCGACACTGGATAGGACAGTGAGTGGAGGGAAGGGAAAAAACGGGGTCTTCCCAGCGGTGCGGTTTGCACTGCGCCAGCAGGAAGATGCCGCTTTTCAAAAACCTCACTCGATGAGCGATGTTTAAAGCACCGACTTCATGCTGCTCCGGAGCGAACGCTTCCCCAGGGACGGCATTTTTGCCATTCCTGGGACACTCTAATCGGCCCGTGCGGAAAGGGCCCTAGATAGTGCATACCCTGTCCTTCCTGAATAACTGAGCATTGCAGGAGAAGATTGATAGGGCATGTGATTGCAAACATTTTTTACAGGGAAGTGTGTGTATTATTATTGACATCAATAAGGAACCCCAAGATTATTCAAGGACAAAAACTACAGACGGAGATAAGATTTCACTGAAGGAAACGTTATCACAGTAATATGACTTTACAGGTTGTTTTTTCAAAAAGGGCACTTGCTACCAGTACCTTTAAGTCCCATCATCTGGCACCTAGGGTTTGGTAAGCATTGCTCATTCCGTCCCAACGCTTTCCCTGAGCTGGACATTCCATTCCACATCCTTCTGATGATCCACTGTATGAACATTTCTCTGGATGCATACACAACGTCAATATCTAGGCATCTCTTGTTTACGTGCTTTATAATATTCAATACTTGACTGTGACCTGGCCTGCATCAACAGTTGCTTCCCTTCTGGGGATCCCATACTTTTGCAAACACAGCAACCTCAAAGCAGGCACAGGCAATATAGTTCTTTCTTTCTTCTGAAGAGATAATCTCCCTTAACAGAGTACTGTTTTAGGCCTAGTGGCCGACAGCAGTCAAGTATAATTTCAAGTATAAGTCTACATAAGAACCACAAAAAGATAGCATTTAGACTCGCATTAAGGAGCACGAAAGACACTGTCAGCTTAACCATCCTGAAAAATCTGCAGTTGCAGAACATGTGTTAAACAAAACTGGACATAGCATTTTATTTGAGAACATTGAAATTCGGAAGGTTACTATGCACAGGGAGGCCATTGAAGGCCATTGAAATTCACAAATACCAAGACAACTTCAACAAGAAAGAAGAGACTTTCAAAATTAGCAAAGCTTGGCTACCAGTATTTAAAAAATGGACTGATAACCCCACCTGCAATACAATGCACTCAACCACACCTTTGCATAGCAAGTTCCACCCAAACACTTACTGATTGGTTCCCCACCCTGGGACATGGACAATATACCACGCCACACTTTCCCTTCTTACTAGACAGTATGAAACAGACTTTTCTTGAGGATACACATCTGAAGATGCCAGCCACAGATGCAAGCGAAACGTTAGGAACAAGATCCACACAGCCTGGAAAAACCACCAGAACCAGTCGAATCCAGCCGTGAAAGCCTTTGACAATATATTTTCTTTGTTTGTCCTCCCTGTTGTTTGTCTCAGGCCTAGTCTCCAACCACCTCTATCAGGATCATTTTGCTTCCAACCTCCGGCCACAGCATCCTTTTTCTCTTACTAGGGCCCTGAGATAGCTAGCTACGACTTCCATTGCCCTTATTGGGGCAATTCATGGTCATCTTCATAGCAATATGGAAAAACTCATTATATTGCAGTTCCTGGAAGTAAGGCAGATTCCGCATGGGCCAAAAACAGTGGTGTGAAAATAGTGTGAAAACTGTAAAATGGTTTAAAACGGCGTAAAAGGGTTCACACCATTTTCACACCACTGTTTTTGGCCCATGCGGAATCCGCCTAAGTGTAATATCCATTTTCTGTCTCTCCTCAGTTGGGTCTCAGCAGTGACAGAGGGCCAAGACTCAGCTCGGTAAATACATTATTACCATAACGTTTAAAGTTTGTTTTAAAAAACCCTCAGAATAATTTAATATAAAGACAGAAATAGCATAGTTTGAAAGAATCTTTACAAAGGCAGGAATGACAAGCTTTAAAGAGATCCAAAATGGTTTATGAAAAGGTTCCTAAGCAGCCACAACAGTTCTTGAGGGGATAGGAGTGCGGGAAGCGGCGTGTTTTGTGTAACAGTATTTTTTCTCTACCTGAAAGCTCTCTTTTTTCCACAAACCGAAATCTAATTTAATCAGTCAAACACTGTTATCCAAATACCATTTATTGTACCATTGTGATTTATACAGGTTTTTAATTTCCAATAGTTTACGGTAATCTCATTTTCCTGGGAATATACGCGGCTTTTATCTTTGGCCCCTACGCTATCCAAATGATTACTTTAATTCCATTCATACTGGCAAGGAGTAGACTCTGACTCGGCATTTTCTTCTTCTTTTTAAATAGCTTTTTTTTTATTCCAACTGTTATTCACTTTTCTATCTGTCTAGAGGGTGCTTTTTAAAAAAGAAATCATTATGAGTCTGGAGTTGAAAGAACTCTTGGCTCTATGAATTTGGACGGGGAAATTATGCCAAAGCAGGCAGGGAGTTTTCTGATGGCTTATTTCTCAGTGGGGTTTGTCTCACAGACAGAAGATCTGTTTTGGATGGGAACAAAGAGGGGGGGGGTCACAAGTGACTGGAACTAAGACCTCAGTTTGAACACCCATGAACACTTGGAGCTGACTTTGACTGGGTTTTGGTCTATCAAGGTCAGTATTATTTATTTTGTCTGGCAGTTGCTCTTCAGGGTCTCAGGAGGTGTCAACAGATATACTACCTGATCCTGTTAACTGGCAACTCCACCTCCCTCCACAACTCCTCACAACTGGGCTTGTGAGGTCCCCTCTGGCTACTAATGGGGGATAGAGTTGCCAGATCCACATTGGGAAATTCCTGTAGATTTGGGAATGGAGCCTGGGGAGTATAGGAATCTCAGCATAGTACAATGCCATAGGCTGTTTTCGCACGGGCGGAAGACAGTGCCCCAGGGATGCTAAAAATGCCATCCCTGGGGTGGCAGTCACACAGCAGGTGCTAATGCAATGCAGCAGGGCTGTGCTGGCAACGCCCTAGTGGCGCAAAGACGCCATTGTTGAACCTTGCTCAAGGAGCGAGGTTTTTCAACAGTAGCGTCTTCCAACCGCTGCCGTGCGAACGACAACAGGTAGAAGGTGCCATTTCCCCCCACCTTCCCCGAATGCCATACCTCCGTCTCCTGGCTTCCGCTGCATTGCAGAGTCCAGGGGACATGCCCCCCCTGGCCTGTGACTCCAGAGCCGCTGCTCCAGTCTGCGAGGGGGGGGTGTCCCCTGGCCTCTGCAACGCGTCGGAAGCCAGGAGACAAAGGTACAGTGTTCAGGGATGGCGCAGCCTGTGAAAAGGCTGCACTGCTGCCTGCACCCCTACCAGGACTGTCCATGTGAACGGTCCCAGGGGGGTGCATCAGCATTGTTTATGCCGACGCACCCCTGCTCGCGCTTGTGTGGAAAGGGCCATGGACTTTACCCTCCAAAGCATCCATTTTCTCTTGGGGAACTGATCTTGCCAATTTGGAGATGAGCTGTAATTCTGGGAAATCTTCAGATACCACCTGAAGGCTGGCGTCCCTAACTCCAGCTCTCACCCTGCTCTGTGGAGCAGTGGAAGGGAAGAATGGAGGAAACATAAATGCAACACTACAATGTCAGTTCTGGTTAAGTAGTAAATATCATAGAGATTCAGAAAATTCCTAGAACACTGATGATGCTGTGATGTTACCTTTGCCTCCTTGACCAAAAGCAATGTCACAACATTTGGAATGCTTCCATTCCCAGGCTTTGCTCTCCAATGGCTTCCTGAGGTTTTAATGCCTTCCCCATCAATAAGACCAGTATACTATGTATATCAGTGAATCTTTCTCCAGCAATCAATTTTAGCAAAGGTTTGGCTAAAACTGATTGCTGGAGAAAGATTCACCAGTGGGTACTCGGAGAAAGATTGGCTGGTGGGTACACAGAGGAGGGAATTTTTTTGGCTATTGTCCCCTGACTATGCAATTCCCTTCCTTCAGGACCTGAGAATGGCTACTTAGGTAAAGACCTTCTGGATAAGTTTGAAGACTCGCTTTTGTGAGGGATCTTTGAGGTGTATCAATAAGAAATGGGGTCAAAAGGGGGAGTGGCACAATTGGACTACTCTATTTTATCAATATGATGACATGTATTGATTTTACTGTATTTTTGTGAATATTATTTTTATTTTTCTCACATGAAAAACCAAATATATACATAGACACAAACAACAACAACAAAAATAAGTTTTAACAGAACAAAATACAATCCATTACACACCATACAATGACTTTTAGCTATCTCATGTTTGACTGAAAGTTAGTTCTAGTTTCATGCATTTAATTAAAAATAGTTCAATTAGTTTTTATTTTACTAATATTCTAATACATCTTGCTGTTTTCTTTTACATTTCAAACCATGCTATTGTTCTTCTGTTTGAATAAGTTTTCAAAAGGTATTCTGTAAAAGGTTTCCAGTTTTAAAAAAAGTTGTTCCCATTATTGTCTCTTCATTGAGACGTCAGTTTTGCCATTTCTGAATATTCTGTGATTTTCAAAACCCCGTCCTCCTTTGTTGGATATTTTTGGGCTCCCTGTTTTTGTGCATATAGACCAGTGATGGTGAACCTTTTTGAGACCGAGTGCTGAAATTGCAACCCAAAACCCACTTATTTATTGCAAAGTGCCAACACAGCAATTTTACCTGGATACTGAGGTTTTCGTTTAGAAAAAATGGTTGGCTCCAAGACATATGTTACTCGGGAGTAAGCTTGGTGGTTGTTGGTGGCTTTGCTTTGAAGCAAACTGGGCAGCAACTCTTTTCAATGGGTGAATTCACGCACTCCTAGGGAGGGTTTACCATCTGGGCAAGCCCCCCCCATTGCCAGAAACCGAGCTTACTCCCAGGTAAAGGATCACGCTTTAGTTCTTCGCATGAAAATCAGTGGGATTTAGCAGCGCTTAACAGGGTTAGCTACACTGCTTCCCCAAAACAAGGTTTAATGCTAATAATCGAGCCCAGTGGTCCAGGCCAGCCTAGATGTGGGGAGGGGGGGAACTCTGTTTGTGCGTTCCCACAGAGAGGGCTCTGAGTGCCACCTCTGGCACCTGTGCCATAGGTTCGCCATCACTGATATAGACTCCTTGCTGCAGTAGTGGTCTGCATTGATTTAGAATATCATCTCCCATGGTCCCCAGCAAAAAAAACCCTCAGGGTTCTTTTTTTCTCAGTTGTTGTCTTCAGGATCTTTTATATTTCTTTTAATATCATGTCCCGAAAGAATTTAGTAGCCTCTTTACACATCCACAACGTGTTGTTGGCATTCCCAGCATCTTTTAGACATACCTTTATACATCTTTGCCAATTTTTTGGCATCAACCTATACTTCATTTTATAATAATTTTCCATCTAGTTATGACATGCTGGTTGATTCTGGCTGTGCAAGTCATCGACAATATATTGAATGTAAGAATGATCAATAATAAGCAAGTAGAGACATAAAAACAGCATAAAATTATATTATTCATTAAGTCAGTCCTCAGGCTAGAAGCAGCTCATAAAACAGCTTTAAAATACAGAATTCCTCGTTTTATCCTGAGTGAAAAGAAAGCCACCAGTGTGGCTTGATGCTGAAGAGAAGGGAAATATAGGTAGGGTGCTCTGGACTCAGCCAATCCACACATTGGGGTGCTGTGTGGTTTCCGGGCTGTATGGCCGTGTTCTAGCAGCATTCTCTCTCGACGTTTCACCTGCATCTGTGGCTGGCATCTTCAGAGGATCTTCAGATCCACAGATGCAGGTGAAACGTCAGGAAAGAATACTGCTAGAACACGGCCATACAGCCCGGAAACCACACAGCACCCCAGTGATTCCGGCCATGAAAACCTTCGACAATACAAATTCACACATCATTTCTGTGTTTCTGGAGCCACTCTTTGCACAGCGCTTCATGTTCTCACACTTCATTATCACTTCTTCCGTCTCTTTTTCACAATGCGTGCATATAGGTCTTGTTATTAATGCATGCTTGATTCACATCTGAGGTATATAGGTCAGGCAGTTCAAGTGCCTGATGGCTCAGTCCTCCTGTTGAGCTGGGTGCTTCCAACTCTCTACTGCTGAGATCATTCTCAAATTATTGAGGTCTATTGACAGAGCCCTCAAGAGAATTAAAGATGCTTAATCTCAACATTCGTTCCATAACTTTTTCAGCTGTGGAAGAATTCCAGATTTTTTGAATTAAATAAACAGTGCGATTCTAACCAGGTGCACCCTTCTAAGTCCATTCTTAGAACCCAGCCCTGTCATGTCATTCATCCTTCCCTTAGACATTTAAACAGGAGGCCATCCATTCTCTACTTGATAAATCGGAGAAGATACATTAAACTGTTTCCTGGTATCTAATTTGTCCTTCCCAGGCAAGATGAATGACAGAACTGTAACAGAACATCTCAGAGGGCTTTTAGGCACATGTTATTACCAGACGGACTCATGGAAGGTAGTTGGAGGCTTTCTTCAAGTCTGCAGAACCTCTACCTATTCTACCAACCTCAGGGGTGGTCTAAGGATGCAGGGCCAAGGTAGATGCATTCTCTGCATTGGCTCAGTGTCACGCATAAGGACAGAAAACCTGCCTCGACAAGCCTTCATCCAACGTTAACTTGTGAAACAGATTGTCTCGCCCTCTCCTAAAGCGATTAGGAAAAGACAACATCCGGCACCCATTTTTTTCTTTTTCCATCTTTTCAGAGACAACACTGAAAAAGTCTACTGCATGTTAATTAACTGTTTGGCAAACAAGACCTTTGAGTCTCAATGCATATCACGGGCCTAATTAGCAAAAAACGAAAGCCTTACACCAAAGTAAAAATTTGAGGGTTTTTAACCAATTCCTAATAAACCATTTTTAAATCTAGCTTCTATTTAAAATCTCTCAACTGCTATATCATAATGGCTCAAATAAAAGCTGCCAGGAGTACTGCAACATAACTCCACCAACGCAACTGAGCATCAATAAGCAGAACTCCCCCCCCCCATCAGTAGTCCATAAGCCTCTGTACTCCACAGTATCTTGCTGTAGTATTCCAGTATTCCACCACCTTCAGTATTCCACAAGCCTCAGTCTTATCCCAAATGCTGTTCAATCTATTTGTAAAACCCTTCAGTGCAACAATTACACATTTGGAGTAGACTGTCCTCAATACGTTGATCATGCCCAGTTATATATCTCGTTGTCCAAATTGCCTGGTGATTCGATTGAGGTCTTCAACCAGTACTGTGGTTAATTGTCTAAGACTGAACAAATTAAAACAGAATGAGCCAGCTATAATGCTAAACTGATAATCCAGACATAGTGCTGAAGTCAAGACTGAGGACTTGAAGGACACTATCCTTCCCACTTTTGATGGGGTCCATTTGACACTTTCTTATATGGTCAAAAGCCAGTGCACAGTATAATTGCCAAAGAAGCAAGCAAATGAAGCTGCAAAAAAGCATTCTACCCTACCTTAACTTGGCCAGTCTGGCCATGTGGATCTACATAACTGTTTCCTCAAGGCTAGACTACTGTAATGCATTCTACATGGGTCTGCTGTTAGTCAACTTGGATGCACCTGTAGGTACAGAGCTCAACAGCCTGGTTATTACCAGGTGCTAAGCAGAAATAAATAAACAATATGCATATAACTGGTGCCTTCAGCTTGCAAAGCAGATGCTTTGCCACCAAGCCACACTGCTGCCTCTAATCTGGCAGTTCCAGGTGCAAATCCTCATTTGACCTACCATGGAAGATTGTTAGGGATGCCAAGTGCTCCGTAGGGGTGGCCAGTCCAATGGCTGGAGGGAGCAAGAAAACAATATGCTGGCAGTGTATGTCACTTTCAGAAAAACCTGTGCATGATTTCACATCTCTCTAGGAATTGCTGGGATCTCTGTGGTAAAACCATAGATACATAGAGAAGACAGACATCACTTCAGTGACACCACACCATCACTGGTGGCCATCCTTCCAAGTCCCTGCTCCCATGGTCTTCCCTTGGATACCAGGCCTGTCATTTGGTGACTTTGGACCAGGGTTGTTGTGGAGAGATGAAATTGACATTGTAATCTCATTTGGGCCCCCATTCAGGAGAACAGCGGGGTGTGAACATCTAAATTTAATTAGATGATATATTTGATGAAATACAGATGGAATATTTGCAGATGAAATATTTACAGGTGAAATATTTGCAGAAGTGTTTAATGAAAGCCCCCCCCCAAAAGGTTTTTAAAATCACATATACAATACCTGAAATCCTTTTCTTTGATTGAAAGCTTAAGCAAAAGAAACAAATGAGATAAGGTAGTGCCGTTTGCAATAATGCTCTTGATGAGATAGGAAGCGTTTTAATTTGGGGTGAGCTGCTAGTGGTTAAATAAAATAATTGGAAGGGGGGGGGAACTGTGGTGAATTTCTGTTCATCTTGCCTCCCCTCCCTCACAAAACACTTCTTCATGGTAATCTCATTATGTCACATGAACAGCTGCGCCAAGTTGTTATGGCAACTGGAATTTTTAAAGTAAATTAAATTTTGCTACAAGGTGTTATTAAGACCAGGTAGGGATGGCCTTGCATAATAATAGGTCCTTATTGTTCGGAAAAGGTCCTGGTATTTCCTCAAGCAACCATGAGGCAGTTGCTTCAAAGTGCGACTCCGTTCCTTTTTTCTTCTTCTGTATGTCAGAGATTCTTAAAAGGGATTTATTTATAAAACATCTAGGTAGGGTTGTTGACTCCAAGTCCAGAGATTTGAGGATGGTGCCTGGAAGAGTAGATTTTAGGGATGGGAGGATCCTGGTTGGGTGTAATGCCATGCAGTCCACGTTCCAAAGCAGCCCTTTTATCTGAGAAACGTGGAGCAAATGTTTTAAATTAATAGCTAAATAATAAAAAAGTGACTGATGTAGTCTAGAGATCTGTTAAAATTTCAGGAGATCTCCAGCCCCCACCTGGAGGTTGGCATCCATCCTTCTATAATGCTTTGGTATCCAAAAAAAATTTGAGACAGTGATCATGATCTTAAGACATATTACTTGTTGTGTGTGTGTGTATCTGTGGGTGATTTAATCAGAGGAGTTCTCTTTTTATTCAAAGTCTTGAGCTCAGTCTACTTGTGTAAAGCTTAATTGTACCCAATGTTATGATAGCCACAACAAACAAATTGCATGTAATCTGTCCATTACAAAGGGGTTAGCATCATTCTGTCAAAACCTCAACAGGTTAAGGACTCCCTCGCCTGGACTGATAAAGCTCTTAGATTGCTACCTGACACCATTCTGTGTACACCGCACAGCCTTCCCCCGGCATCAAAGTGAGCATCCTGCCCTTCTTAATTAAGAAGAAGAAGGGTTTGAATTTATACCCCACCTTTCTCTCTTGTAAGAAGACTTAAGGTGGCTTACAAACTCCTTTCCCTTCTTCCCCTCACAATGGACACCTTGTTAGGTCGGTGGGACAGAGAGAGTGAATGAACTGTGACTAACCCATCAGGAATGTAGGAATGGGGAAACAAATCTAGTTCACCAGATGAGTCCACTGCTCATTTGAAGAGTGGAGACTCAAACCTGGTCCCCCTGCTCTTAACCACCACACCATGCTGGCTCTCCATAATAATTTACTTAATAAAGTAATAAGTAATAATTTACTTATTAAAAATATTTATGTTTAGCCTATTCCCGAAAGGAACCCAGAATGGCTAACAGAAATATGCCAATAGACATGAACTAAAGACAACCACGTTCATCAGTACTGATTAGCGTTGTCCACCTCAAGGTGCCTGCAGGAGATCTCCTGATGTTCTAACTGACTTCCAGATGACCAAGATCAGTTCCTCTGGACAATGACTGCCATGGAGAATGGACTCTATGGAATTACACCCTGCTGCAGGATGTCCCCCCTCCACAAAACCTCTCCCCAGCTCCACCCCCAAAATCCCCAAGTATTCCCAAAGCCAGAGCGGACAACCCTACATGTGGGTGATTTTAATGCCTAAACCTCAGTATCCTACCCACAGTCTGAAGTGGTATAGTCATCTCTGAGCAGAGTCCCATGGCATTTCTGAATCTGAAGTTTGGCTCTCAGGCTACAGTGTGCAGAGGCTTGATTCAAGTAAACAATTTTAAGCCGGAGACCTTGGTCCTATCACTGAGGGTCAAGCTCGTTCACTGTTTCCCATCATCACAAACAGACGTGTTGTGTGAGGTTTTATTTTTTTTTCTTTTGGTACATTGTGAAAACAGAGCAGGCTGAGAACAACTTGGATTTCAAAGCACAAAGGAGGATGCCTGGACAGATTTTTAATTAGCCAAACGGATGGCATGGAGCCTTCAGACCTTTGGAATGCAGAGGGACCTGCTCCTGCCAAGATCCTCACACAGAACTCTGCTACCTTCTTCTTTCGTCATGATAAGGAACAACTGTCTACAGCAAGATATTCGCCATCTGATTTTTAAGCAATGTCCACCAGTAGGTATAGCTACAAATGAACCTGTGCCTGTCTACTCTGAGTGATCTTGAGAACGAGCCCTCCCCCTTCAAAAAAGAGGGAAATGTTCATATTAAAATGCGCACGAGTTTGAGTTTGCAACATGACGCCTTTCTGTCTGCTCAATCACACTCGCCAGGCCAACACTACGCCTGGCTACATTTGTATGTTAGAGTTGCCAGCTCCTCCCCGGCAACCGTTAGGGGATGGGGAGACTCATCAGCTGTGGAAGAAGAAAAAGGGTTTGGATTTACACCCCACCTTTCTCTCCTGTAAGGAGACTCAAGGTGGCTTACAAGCTCCTTTCCCTTCCTCTCCCCACAGCAGACACCTTGTGAGGTAGGTGGGGCTGAGAGAGTTCCAAAGAACTGTGACTAAGTCACCCAGCAGTGTGAAAATACATCTGGTTCACCAGATCAGCCTCTGCCACTCAGGTGGAGGAGTGGGGAATCAAACCCTGTTCTACAGATTAGAATCCACCTGCTCTTAACCACAACTCCTGCTCTTAACCACTACCCCAAGCTGGAGAGAGGCCAGTGCTGACACAATGGCAGCACTTCCAGAAATGACATCAATTATGCCTGCAATGTCAAGGAAGGCGCTCTGGTATTTGGCCAAAAACTCTATTTTTACCATAAAGTTTTGCTCAAATACCAGAGTGTATCCTTGGACATCGCCAGCATGACAACATCACTTCAGGAAGTGATATCACCGTTCTGACAGGGCCAAGGTATAGGCCTTATTTTAAGCCCAGTAAGACCTCCTCCAGCTGGCTGGATTGCACTGGGGGGAGGGGGCCCAAATCAGCAGATACACTGCCACCAGCAGGGGTCTGGCAGCCCTAATCTATACCAAGCCCTGTTTTGTTCCTAGGATCTTGGGGTCCCACATTTCAATCCCAGTCAGCAACGGAAGCTCCTTTGGCTAACATGACCTATGGGGGTTGCTGGGAGGATCATATAGAGGAAGGGGGAAGCATGTATGCTATCCATTCTCGTAAAAGTGGAGCGGGATAAGGATGTTGTGTACTGAATTTTGGATAACCCAAGTAGGATTCTAACCCAGAAACTCAGGGCACACCTTTGGATCAGTTCTCTGGCTTGTGAACACATGTGTGGTCGTAGCCCCCTTTTAGATCTAAAACCTTTGCTTGTTACCTGGTAGTGTGTTTGGCAAGGGGCAGTTGAATTTCCAAGCAGGTCTACACCCAGGCAGGGATTGTGGGTTGGAAGCAAAATAAATAGAGCCAAGCTACGCTTCTCGGGAGCAATAAAATTAAGTGTATCTATGCAGCAGCAGCAGCAGCCCCGGTGCCAACATTATAAGCTAAGAAAGGAAGCTCAGACAAGAAACAAGCTTTTTCTCAATGCTTGGTGAGACAGCTCATAAATACTAAGCCAATTCCCTTGTCGAGTCAAGAAGAGTTCACTCATTGCTTTCTTAGTGCTATTATCCCTTGAGGCTGCTTACATCCATGAATTGGGAACTATGTGGAGGGTCTCTCACTCCTACCCCAAACATACGTGATTAGGGTTACCAGATCTGGGTTTTTTTGGGGGGAGGAGAGCCTGAGGAGAGCAGGGTCTGAGGAGGGGAAGGTCTTCAGGAGGGTATAATGCCACAGAGTCCGCCTTCCAAAGCACCTGTTTCCTCCAGGTGGACTGAACTGAACTCTGCCACCTGGAGATCAGCTGTAATCCCAGGAGCTCTCCAACAATCAGGCAACCCCATAATATCCTTTCATTTGGTGACCCACATGAGGTGGAAATGAAATGTGCAAGTTATAGCAGCCCTTCTCATTGAAATGAATGATTATTGTCTAGGGAATCGTATCACTTAATATGTTAATAATATGCTTTACTGCTGTTAAGTGAAGAAACTTCTGTTAGAAGTTGGCAGGCTACATTCAAGGAAGGAGATCTTCTGGCACTAAACAAGATCATTGGGCCCTTGATAGGAGAAGACCTGGGGCAGGTGCCCTTCTTTCCATTGTCTAAAGCAACCCTTGGCTGCCCCCCAGTCTCTCTTTCTCCCACACGCTCACAAAATCCACCAGCCAGTACAGACAAATTAATATTCCACTTTTACAGCATACAGTCCTGGTAGGAGGTGAACGTTCTTTTTTTCTAACAAGGTCACCGGAATCATTTGAATATTTCCAGCAGCTCTTGCACTACTAACACCTAAAGAAGGAAGCAAAGAGAGCTATTTAGGGCAGCCTAATGAGAGTGACAACAGATGTCTTCTTTACTGAGTGCTTCCAAAGCAAACCACTGGAACCTGTTTTGTGAGGCCAAGAAAGAACCATTACGAAACAGCAGCAGTGGTAATATTTCTAGACAATTCCGTTTTGCCTGGTATTATCTTAATGTTTGATAGAGGCCTCACCTCAGTAAAAGGGAAAGGGGAAACCATGCACGTGAATTAATGGTCCCTTAGGGCGGTGCATTTGAGGACCTTCTATAATCCCAGTCTATCGGCAGGGTGGAGGAATTCAGGGCTGCTCATCTGAAATTTCAAACATAACATTATCCTTTAACGGCAGCTCATTACTTTGCCTTGGTTGAATTTTTTTTTACAAGTCCTGTATGAAAAGTTTCTAACAGCCTACATCCAAATGGATTCCTCCTGGCTCTCCAAAGACATATGGTGGCATCTCTGATTAAGAGAGGTGCCAGAACATGGAGGCCATCACAGAGGTGTAGCTAGGGAAAATGGAGCCCAGTGCAAAATCTGAGTCCCCCCCCCCCTCAGTATGGACGGCCTCCCCACGACCAAAGGCCTCCCTCCCCCACTACGACCAAAGAACAATTTTGCACCATGTCATCTCAAAGTCACAATCACATTATGGAACATGCCCCAACTCACAAATCTGAACACATGCCCCAACTCACAAATCTGGGCTCCCTAGTTGAAAGTGATGCTGTTTGAGGGGGAGGGGGAATCCACCCTGAAACAGCATCACTTTTAATGTTGTTTAGACAAGGGAGCCCAGATTCTCCTTTTAAATCCACCTTAAAGGGAGAATCTGGGCTCCCTAATTTAAACAACATTGAAAATGATGCTGTTTCAGGGTAGATTCCCCCCCCCCCACCCACCCACCCAAAAACAGCATGACTTTCAATGTTGGTTGTTGTGTGTTCTCCAGGCTGCGTGATCGTGGTCTGGTAGATCTTGTTCCTAATATTTCACCTGCATCTGTGGCTGGCATCTTCAGAGCTGTATCACAGAGAGAAGTCTGTTATACACTGGGTCCAGACTTCTCTTATTACAGACTTCTCTCTGTGATACACCTCTGAAGATGCCAGCCACAGATGCAGGCGAAACATTAGGAACAAGATCTACCAGACCCGGCCACACTGCTGGAAAACCCACAACAACCAGTTGAATCTATCTGTGAAAGCCTTTGACAATACTTTCAATGTTTTTTAATCTAGGGAGCCCAGATTCTCCCTTTAAATCAACTCAGAAGGGACCAGAATCTGGGGACAATTTGAGGGTGCCAGTTAGGAGAGCAATGTTTAAATTAGAAGTACCAAAATTTCAGGCTACTTTCAGGAAACTATCCTGATGATACCACCCAGGTTGAGTGAAGTTTGGTTTAGGTGATCCAAAGTTATGGACCCTCAAAGGGAAGCCCCATCTACTATTAGCTCCCATTGGAAACAATGGGGGATGGGGTATCCCTTTTGGGGATCCATAACTTTGGACCCCCTAAGCCAAACTTCATCAAACCTGGCTGATATCATCAGAAGTGTCACCTGATGATAACCTTTGGGGGTCCATAACTTTGGACCCCCTAAACCAAACTTCACCAAACCTGGCTAGTATCAGCAAGAGACTATCCTTATGATACCACCCAGGTTTAGTGAAGTTTGGTTCACGGGGTCCAAAGTTATGGACCTGCAAAGAAAAGCCCCATCTACTATTAGCTCCCATTGGAAACAATGGGGGATGGGGTACCCCTTTTGGGGGTCCATAACCTTGGACCCCCTAAGCCAAACTTCATCAAACCTGGCTGATATCATCAGAAGTGTCACCTGATGATAACCTGAAATTTTGGTGCTGCTAGTCTGAAAAGTGCGCCCCCTGCCAGCCGACAAAGTAAAAACAGTAAAATATTTTTAAATAAATTTTTGAGTTTGGGCGCCCCCTGCAGGCGTGCGCCCGGTGCGACCCGCACCCCCTTCCCCTGGTGGCTACACCACTGGGCCATCAAGCACAAGCAGGGTGTGAGCTGTTATCCATAACACCATGGTCTATGAACTTTCCAGTCCTTTCAATGAAGTCGTCCTATTATGCCTGTGTTCACACAAGCCAAATCTGTTGTGTGGGTTAGGGTTATGCTAACCATGACATTATGCTAACTTTCCCAGGCTTCCCTCCCCCTACAAATCTTCAGGTATTTCCCAACTTGGAGCCGACGACTGTAGCACAGTTGCTCTCCTCGCCCAGCACCATGGACCCAGTCTCCTTCCTCTACATCCGCTATTAAGCAAAATCAGACCTGTGTTGCAGCAGCATCCACGTCACAGCCAGTGCATGGGGGCAGCTGTCCCAGGACATGCACGGCCTCCATCAGCACTGGCTCCTTGGAACCTGTCTGCAGTACCTGCGACTCAGCGCCAGCTCTTCCCGTGTCTCTTCCTGGCCGTGTTAAAAGCCCCCAGGATTTCAGTCTGGCTCGAACATGATAAGCCGGCTGCTTAAACAGATTTGCACCTGAGGAGATTCTATTGCCACCAAATGCAAATTAACGCAAGATAAAATTTTTACATGTCCAAGTCTGGCTGCTGGTCATTTTATGCGATTTGGAGAACAAGTAATTCATTTCAGCTTGTTGGTCAAATTACAATTCATTTGGTCTTGCCCAAAGGAAATCAGTAGCGATTCAGATTTCATTTAGGGGGTAGAAGAAAAACAGCAGAGCTTGAATGAAACATGCACATAACACACACCCCTCCCGCAAATTCCATCTTAGGAAGGAAGAAAACAGAGGAAGTCCGTGCTTTAAGCAAAACAAGAAAATCCTGCATTTCCACAGATTAATGATCAGAGATTCGTTTTGGCCCTATTACCTGCATATCACACCGCTCTGCCATTCATCACATTATTTAAACAACAAAAAACAGTAACATTTCATAGTTAGCAACTTGCTAGTGAAATGGCTCCCTGTGTCCTGTACAGCTGCATCTCTTGGTGTTCATTAATGTCTGGGGAATTGCCCCAGTGGTAGGATTCAAATAACTTAACAACCGGTTCTGAAAGGACTCAGTGGTGGGATTACAACCGGTTCTCTGAACTAGACAAAAAATTAGCTACTGGTTCTACTGAACTGGTGCGAATAGGCTGAATCCCACCACTGAATTGCCCCCATGTGGATCTATTTGCACATGCAGTTTCTCACACTGCCTCATGGGAACTGTAGTTTTTTGCAGTTGCTGAGCCACTGTGATAAATGTAGATCTGCAAGGTACATGCCTCGAACCCCTGGAAGATTTTGGGAGTTGGTGCTGGGGGCTGGGGGCTGGTTGTTGAAGCATCAACATCAGTTTCAACTGAAATCTGTAAGTCTCTATGAGATCACCAAAATCATAGAGCACTGGTGATGTCACTTCTGGGCTTTAGTAGTCCATGAACATCTGGAGAGCCACAGGTTGCAGACCCCTGCAACTACACCATGCTTGCTTTCTAACTCTTGACTTATTTAACCCTTGCCACAGTAATAGCCATTGTGGTGAGAATGTTGGAGTAGTGTCTAGGACAGTGGTGGTGAACCTTTGGCACTCCAGATGTTATGGACTACAATTCCCATCAGCCCCTGCCAGTATGGCCAATTGGCCGTGCTGGCAGGGGCTGATGGGAATTGTAGTCCATAACATCTGGAGTGCCAAAGGTTCGCCACCACTGGTCTAGAAGACCCAGGTTCAAATCTCTACTCCACCATCAGTCTCACTGAGTGACCAACCACTATCTTTGAGTCTGACCTACCTTCAAGGATTGTTCTGAGGTTAAAGCGGAGGCAGAAATGTCCAGCGCTTGCTTCCCTGAATTCCTTGGAGGATGGGAATATTAAAACATATTAACAAAACAATTTATCTATGCCTTCATCTCCCTGGGGCAGAGATCTTTTCTCGCGAATTCTGTGAAGTGCCATACACACTGGTGGCTCCAGTTGCATAATGCATAATCATACAGCCAGAGCCTAGCCTGTGTTTAATAAAAGGACGCTGTTTATGTCACGCAAGCTGATAGCAAATGGCTAAATGGATTTGGCGTAGCCTTTCCCCCTATTAAATCAAGTTCATTGGCCTGCCCCAATGAATAGAAGAGAGAGAAAAAGCCCTTCAAACTGAAAACAAAACAAAAAAAAGGATAGGGAATTATTTGCTAGTATTATAAAATAGCTGCTTAAATTAGATGATATTTTGCAGCTGAACAACTAGGCTCTCACTTTATTTAGCTGTGTATGGCAAATGTAGGCCCTGGTAGATAAATATTTGCAATAACCCAAGAGCTTACCCAGCTCAAGTGAAACAATTTTCAGCAGCATTAATTTCTGTTCCATTGTTCGCTTATGCATTTAACTACTGCAATCAGATGAAAAGGAAAATGTTTTCTCTCCTTTTCTTTCTCTCTCTCTCCCTCTCCCACAAATGTAACCCGTGCTCTACCAATAAACTTGTCTGTTCCTGGCTGTTATGTTCCCGAGCAAGATGAGTGTTCAATAAATGGCGCCCCAGAATGCTATTAGTATTAAGTGGCTAATAAAGAAAGAGTTATAGAAGCATGTTAATAATCTGGGTGCATGGCGAGGGGGCGGGGGGGGGAACGGAATGAGTGGTTCTTATTAGCAATCTGGTGAAAACATGACTTCTAAGAATATTGGATTGTTTCAAAGAAGTTATCGCCAGACTGTGGTTGATGCGCTACCGGGAAATGGATGGAGTGATCAGCTGCTTAATTAGCCCAAACCTCATCCATCTGACGTGCTTAACACAACTGAAGGAAGAGGAGTCCGGACAAATGGGAGCTCAAAATGAAGCTGTAGCCCAGCATGGCAGTGGAAAGCTAAGAGTCAGAGGGTGGATTCAGATAACACTTTTGGCCTGTCACAGTGTCACAGAAATGGGCCATGCCCAGTGGTATAACATTTGTTCTCTGTACAGAATGTCCAAGGTTCAGTCCCGATATCTGGTAGCAATTGCTGGAGGAAGAGGAGGAGAAGGAGGAGGAGCAGCAGCAGCAGCAGCAGCAGCAGCAGCAGCAGCAGAAGAAGAAGAAGAAGAAGAAGAAGAAGAAGAAGAAGAAGAAGAAGAAGAAGAAGAAGAAGAAGAAGAAGAAGAAGAAGAAGAAGAAGAAGAAGAAGAAGAAGAATAACAAGAACAAGAAGAAGAAGAAGAACAAGAAGAAGAAGAAGAACAAGAACAAGAACAAGAAATTTGGATTTATACCCCACCTTTTTCTCCTGTAAGAAGACTCAAGATGGCTTACAAGATCCTTTCCCTTCCTCTCCCCGCAACAGACACCTTGTGAGGTAGGTGGGGCTGAGAGAATTCCAAAGAACTGTGACTAGCCCAAAGTCACCCAGCAAGAATGTAGGAGTATGAGAACACATCTGGTTCACCAGATAAGCCTCTGCCTCTCAGGTGGAGGAGTGGGGAGTCAAACCTGGTTCTTCAGATTAGAATCCACCTGCTCTTAACCACTACACCACACTGGCTGCTGCCCAAGGGGGGGGGGGTGGCTGTCCTTCAGAATAAACAATACTGAACTTGACTGAAAACAGTCTCAGTAGACAGCAGCTTCCCTCCGGGGAAGGTTGGCCATTTGCTGGGCAGAGGGTGGGACTGGAAAAGGTGAGAGTGACAGATAGGCAGTGGCAAAGACTTCCAAAAAACAATGCTAGAGACTACCACCTCATGTCAACAGTGCTGACTTGAAGCTCTACCCTGCCTTGGAATGCCCACTCAGTTTAGGGTTATCGATCTGAAAGTGGGATCTAGAGTTCTCCAGGATTTCCAGAGATCAGTTCCCTTGGAGGTACTGGAAGGTTCACTCTATGGCATTACATCCCTGCTAAGTTATATCACCTCCCCAAACTCTGCCTCCCCCAGCAAATATCCAGAAATTTCTCAGGCTAGAGTCAACTGTCAACTGGAGCCACTTGTCTGGCCCAGCCACCCCTTGAAAGGGGGCAGGAGGTAGTGGTTCAGCCCACAACTGGGGTCTGGGACTTGTGCGAACAAGTGTGAGGAAAACCGTTGACTAGAGTGACCTGGATCCAAAATGGCTGCCCATCACTGAAGTTCCTTTGGGCCTGCCACTCTCTCACCCAATACAACCTCACAGGGGTTTTATAAAGATGAAGATCTCCCATTTCTGTGGAACAGACCTTTCGGTCACGACTCACAAGCGTGTCTTCAGTTTGTATGCCAGAGTGCCCCATTCCAGAGTGATTCCAAACTCCACCAAATGTGAGAATTATCATTCACGCCCAGAGATATTTTTAAAGGTGATGAAGAGCAACGCAATGTTTGTCACTGGGGGGGGGGGGGGGGGAGAGGAAAAATGAAATTCTATCTCCATTTAACACTGCTAACTCCCACCCCCATTTTGAGTAAATTGCCAACAGTGTTGAGCAAAGCAGAACTGCTGAGAGAAACTCGTTTGCTTCAGGGTTTCAGAAGCAAAATATTAATAACTGGAAAATGAATGTAGCATCCTGGTTTGAGAGTAAGAGAGAAGTATGAGGGAATGTCTGGTTTATGGGCTTTTTGGAACCCTTCTTTAGGCTGGAAAATATAAGCTGTGTCCCAAGACAAAAGATCTTAAATATATGGAATTCTTTTATGTTCCATATCCCTCAAAATAAAGACAGTCTATCAAAAGAATTTATTGCCATGTGACATAGGCTATATTGGTACAGCAGCCCTCTGTGATATTGCTTAGCTGTACTGTTAAACCAGCAGTCTGGGAAGAGTAACTCAAGACAAACCTATCAAGTTGAACTTAATGGTCTTATAGGATTAGGCAGGGGATGTGAAACGGTATAGTGTAGCCCAGTCTCATCCGATCTCAGAAGCTAAACTTGGTACTTGGATGGGAGACCCTGGAGGAAGACTTTGGCAAACCACCTCTGTTTAATCACTTGCCGTGAAAACCTTATGGGATTGCCATAAATCAGTTGTGACTTGCTGGCATTCTACACACGCACAGAATTAGTCAGATTCTTGGAGGCTTGGTCTATCCAGGCATATTGGCCGTTAGAATGGAACCTCTGTGCTTAGATGCTGGGGCGAAAGAACAATTCAGAATCGTTGCCCAGGCCTTGTATGAAAGCTTCTAGGAGTGTCTTCCTGGCCAGTCTTGGAAACAAGGGATGCAGAGCATTTCGCAGGGAACACACCGTTTTTAACAGCTGCTCATAAGCTGAGCTTCTGATGGCCTCATTCCCCAGCCACTCCACACACACACACACACACACACACACACACACACACACACACACACACACACACACACACAGAGAGAGAGAGAGAGAGAGAGAGGCCTCTTCTGCACATGCAAAATAAAGCACTTTCAATCCACTTTCAATGCACTTTGCAGCTGTGCGGAATAGCAAAACACACTTGCAAACAATTGTGAAAGTGGATTGAAAGTGCATTACTCTGCATGTGTAGAAGGGATCTCAGAATGAGAGAGAGAGAGAGAGAGAGAGAGAGAGAGAGAGTCTGGATATTGTTTTTGTAAATGTTGTCACAAGATGTAGGAATGACCACTAGTTTATTTGGCTTTAAAGGATAATTAGGCAAACTCACAGGGTCAGTGACTGTTAGCATTGGCCTCTTCCGCACACGCAAAATAATGCGTTTTCAAACCACTTTCACAACTGTTTGCAAGTGAATTTTGCTATTCCGCACAGCTTCAAAGAGCACTGAAAGCAGTTTGAAAGTGCATTACTTTGCATGTGCGGAATGAGCCATTGATAATGAATGAAGCCTCCAAATTCAGAGGTGATATATTTCCTGATGCCTGTTGCTAAAAAGAAAGGTCTGTTGTTTTTACACCCTTCTTGTTTGCTTCCCCGTTCTGGGAAACAAGATGCCTACCTAATATGGACCTTCTTACAATCTTGTTATGTTTTTCTTATGTTCACTAAAAGGTATTCCTGCTCGACAGAAAATCTCGCACCAAATGGCAAGTATCAAAGTAACACAGGGTGTGATTGACATCCCGGGTAGTTGCTTAAGTTTCATCCATCATGCAAATATCCTTAGGGTATGTCTTCACTAGACTTTTTACCTCCACTTAATTGACTGCCAAACAGCTCAGACACAACTCAAATATTTGAGCCAAGATACAAAACATTTTATGATTTACCCTGGGGATCAGCCCGGAGCAAACATAACCAGACCAGTCTTTGCAAAGGGCAAATCTACTTAGCAACCGGTTAACCTGAGGCCAAACTCGAGTGCAGACACCCTTAGATTTATGCTGTTCACAGAGTGTGAATCTGGGGGAAAGTGTCAGACATCTGAATGGAAGCCAACCCACTTGTTGATTTATCCCTCCTGTTGCACCTCTGCTTGGCTCCCTTACGTGATAAGATGGTAACTCTGACACCTGCAGACAAAGGACTGGGTCTGCACTGTAAATCACATCAGATTTTAATCGCAGGTGTTTATCACTGTAAGTGCTCCAGGACTGGTAGCATTCACAATTAAACAGTGAGTCCCACTTATTGGCAATCTCTTGACCACTGCCATGATTCAACAGGCTGAACACTGATCAAATTAACTAACCAACACCGACCTTAGCATCTTTCCAGAAGGGAGGGGCCG
This sequence comes from Sphaerodactylus townsendi, assembly GCF_021028975.2. Classification (NCBI taxonomy): domain Eukaryota; kingdom Metazoa; phylum Chordata; class Lepidosauria; order Squamata; family Sphaerodactylidae; genus Sphaerodactylus; species Sphaerodactylus townsendi. The sequence continues at coordinate 64,094,885 of NC_059435.1, forward strand.
TGGCTCATTGGTAGAGCCTCTGCTTGGCATGCAGAAGGTGCCAGGTTCAATCCCTGGCATCCCCAGTTAAAAAGATGAGGGTATTAGTTGATGTGAATGACCTCAGCCTGAGACCCTGGGGAACCATGGCCAATCTGATTAGACAGTACTGACCTTGGTGGACAAATAGTCTGAGCCATTTAAAGGCAGCTACATATGTTTTCAAAACAAACCTGCTTTCCTTTCTCCGTGGAAAAGATTAATTCACTTCCAAATGGGAAAGGGGGGGGCTTCTGCATCAAGAGCAAAACTTGACCTGGATCTTGGCCTTAGGTCTTATTTGAAAGAATTCTATCATACTCTCTCCTGTCCTCCTTGAAGTCCACCCTCCTCAGGCACCACGAAGGTGGAGCAAGGGGGAACTGTTAAAACACACCCCTGTTAAAATACACTGTTTTAAAAGCTGTGACTTTGGGAAAAGCTTTCAAAAATGAACACCAGAGCTCACTCAGCTCTTCACTCTGCTCTTCATGGCCCAGTCTTCTTCTCCACTGTTACTCCTCCTCTCTGCTGGTTCCAGAGACTCTTTGATCTGAGATTGCAAATGCCTTAACAGACCAGGTGCTCGGGAGCAACAGCCGCAGAAGGCCATTGCTCTCACATCCTGCATGTGAGCTCCCAAAGGCACCTGGTGGGCCATTGCGAGTAGCAGAGAGCTGGACTAGATGGACTCTGGTCTGATCCAGCTGGCTTGTTCTTATGTTCTTATGTTCTTAACTGCAGCCGGGGCACACGTGTGCCCTGCGCCACTCCACGCCCCCGCCATGCCATGGAATGCCACGCCAGACCCCTCCACACCCTCGCCAGGCCCCAACAGGGGCACGTGCCCAGTGCATCATGCACCCCCCCGGTCCCCTTGGCGCTACGCCACTGCTCCACCCCAAAATGTTCAGGACTTTCCCAACTTGAAAATGGCAACCCCAGTTGCTTCTTAGGATGGAAGGGATTCCAACGCTCCTTTCTATTATGCTTTAGTTCAAATATTCATGCTCTGGGTTTTTTAAAAAATACTTTCACACTTCTAATCTTTCATTGGCAGGTTGTGAGTGATTGTTACTTTTATCGAGGTAGCGTACAAACATTTTACATAAAATGAATAGTAATCATCTCTGTGATTATCTGTGTGTGGGCTCCCCCCCCCTTTTGTTGTTGTTTGGGCTTCCATTCTTCTCAAGGTATCAAGCAAGGAGTTTTGTTGGCATTGCAACCCACAGAATTGCCAGGGACTGACATGAAGCGTGTCTACCACTAAGCCACGATTCCAGCTGATGTGTCAAGTGGCCTGAAATGGGCCACTGACATTCTTCCCTGCACTGTGCCATGCGCTTTCTGTGTTGCAGTCTCAAACTGGCAAACAGATCCCAAATGAACCATTTAACTAAATTCGGGGGTTTGGGGGGTGGGGTCACTTTTCCTTTCTCCAATGAGATGCCAAGTTGAACCAAGCCCAGATCAAAACCGGTTTTGCAGATGGAGCAAGACTAGGTTTACCCTTTTGAAATAAACCGGAGGTCTTCTCTATGGAGTGGGTTTGATTAAACCTTATTTAGGATTTTTCCCCCCCTCTGTTTCTTTATTGCCTCCATTGTCAAGTCCCTGGGAAACGTGCGCCTTTTATTGGCTTGTACATTTTATGGCATGTGAAAGAATCATCTTCGATCTTTCACAGCCTCCAGTTTTATTATGGCAAAACCTGTTTATTGCCTTTTAGCATATTTCTTAAAGTGGGGAGTGGGCGGGAGCTTCCACTCGCTCAGCCTTTCCATCTCTTTCTCTTTCTCACACTTTAATATAACCTTAAGCTATAATTGGTCTTTAGGTCCAGTTTATTATTGGCAAGCGGTTATGATAAAAATCTCGGCAGGCTGCAAAAGCAGTTGGAAACAACCATTTCAGGATCAATATCAGGAGGCGGATTGAACAGGCCGTCAGGAAAAATACTGCTCTGCTTCAAAGGAAGGAAATTGTCCTTTAACAGCAAGGGCTGCGTATGCCTAATTACTGGATTTTGATCCTTTGTTTACCAGGGGGACTGCTCTATGCCTCAAGGACATTTGATGGGACATCTTCTGGTGATTACTGCCTGCCCAGCTGAAAACATAAAGCATATAAAGGTACCTTATATTGAGGCAGGCTATTAGTCAGTCAAGGTCAGCATTATCTACTCTGATTGGCAGGGGCTCTCTAGAATCTCAGGTGGAGGTCTTCAACATCACCTGTAACTAAATCCTTTTAACTAGACATGCCAGGAATTGAACCAGTAACTAGCATGATGTAGTAGTTAAGAGAGGGTGGATTCTAATTTGGAGAACTGGGTTTGATTCCCCACTTCTCCCCATGTGCAGTGGACTCTTATCTGGTAGGAACTGGATTTGTTTCCCGGATCCTCCACATGAAGCTTGCAGGGTGATCTTAGACCAATCACAGTTCTCTCAGAACTCTCTCAGCCCATGCAGAGGCAGGCAATGGCAAATCATCTTCAAGCGTCTCTTGCCTTGAAAAACCCTACCGTGTCATCATAGGTCACCTGCGACCTGATGGCACTTTCCAACACTGGTGACACTCTAGGAATTTTCTTACCATACAGATTAGGGAAAATTCCTCAAGAGCCCCCAGGAAGTGACACTCCTTGAATCTCACCCTTCCCAATCTCCTGGCAGCCCTATCATAAGAACATAAGAACTAGCCTGCTGGATCAGACCACAGCCCATCTAGTCCAGCACTATGCTACTCACAGTGGCCCGCCAGGTGCCTTTGGGAGCTCACATGCAGGATGTGAAAGCAATGGCCTTCTGCTGCTGCTGCTGCTCCTGAGTACCTGGTCTGCTAAGGCATTTGCAATCTGAGATCAAGGAGGATCAAGATTGGTAGCCAGAGATCAACTTCTCCTCCATAAATCTATCCAAGCCCTTTTTAAAGCTATCCAGGTTTGTGGCCATCACCACCTCCTGTGGCAGCATATTCCAAACACCAATCATGCTTGCGTGAAGAACTGTTTCCTTTTATTAGTCCTAATTCTTCCCCCCAGCATTTTCAATGAATGCCCCCTGGTTCTAGTGTTGTGAGAAAGAGAGAAAAATTTCTCTCTGTCAACATTTTCTACCCCATGCATAATTTTATAGGCTTCAACCATATCCCCCCTCAGACGTCTCCTCTGCAAACTAAAGAGTCTCTCCTCATAAGGAAGGTGCTCCAGTCCCTCAATCATCCTCGTTGCCCTTCTCTGCACTTTTTCTATCTCTTCGATATCCTTTTTGAGAAATTTTGGGCACAGTAAACTTCCACCCAAATCTCTCTTTTTTTCCCCCAGCACAGGCCAGTAAAAATCATCCCACCTTTACTGGTGCTGCCTTTACTGCAGCAGATCAGTCCTGTTCAGTTGCAGTCACGGTTCATTGTCTTAAAATATATACTAATTCACTGTCAGAAGTATATACCTCTCAGTCTTTTTTTTTTTTCCCCATCTGGGAACAAAGAGAGTTTAAATTATGCTGTCAAATGCAGTGAAAAAAGGCTATATTATCTTGACATAAGCGACTTAATTAATCTAGCTCATTTCACAACTGCATTAATCATCCTTTTAAGCACTTTATTAGGACCAAAAAAAAAAGAGAGAGGAAATGTCTCTTTGGGGAAGATCTATCCTGATGCAAATGATAGCAATTGTGCGTGGGTGCTTGTTCATGAATTGGGTCGTTGATTATTCCTCAGCAGTGGCGGCTGCATGGTGAAGGCTCCACAGTCCTTTGGTGATGAAATTTGAAAATACCACATGTCTAAGATTTATAGACCAATCAACGGTCTAAGCAGGAGAACAGAGGAAGCTAGAGGGTTGAGGGTCAGCACTGCTATCGGTATATAATACCAGCTTCAGTTGAATTCCGTTTAAAGCTGGATTAGTTTAAATTAGCTGCTAGTATTTCTCTTCTCACTATAGTAATGGCATTTAAGCGTATTTTATGTCAACCCTGCTCTTGCATCCAGTAGCTCAGAATATGCCCTTTCTCCCATTTATTGTAGGTGGATCACAGATCCTTCAAAGCCTCTTATATCAGGAGTCATCCTGAAGCTTTTTGAGCCTGTGGGCACCTTTTGGAATTCTAACACAGTGCAGTGGGCATAGTCACAAAATGGCTGCCCCACAAAATGGCTGCCCCACAAAATGGCTGCCAGTGGAGGTGTTGATGGGGTAGAAAATGTTGACAGAGAGAAATTTTTCTCTCTTTCTCACAATACTAGAACCAGGGGGCATTCATTGAAAATGCTGGGGGGATGAATTAGGACTAATAAAAGGAAACACTTCTTCACGCAACGTGTGATTGGTGTTTGGAATATGCTGCCACAGGAGGTGGTGATGGCCACTAACCTGGATAGCTTTAAAAGGGGCTTGGACAGATTCATGGAGGAGAAGTCGATTTATGGCTACCAATCTTGATCCTCCTTGATCTGAGATTGCAAATGCCTTAACAGACCAGGTGATCGGGAGCAACAGCTGCAGAAGGCCATTGCGTTCACATCCTACATGTGAGCACCCAAAGGCACCTGGTGGGCCACTGTGAGTAGCAGAGAGCTGGACTAGATGGACTCTGGTCTGATCCAGCTGGCTTGTTCTTATGTTCTTATGTTCTTATGTGAAGTCAACCATGGAATGGCTACCACCACTTACCTTCAGCCACACAATGAAGATGGGAATGCACTATTAAAGACACATTTTCCTCAGGATGCTTCCCTGATAAAGAAATACCTGTCCTTGCTCTTATTTATTTATCAGGTGTTCCTAACAGTTTGTGAGTCGAGACCTGGATGGGTAGGGATAGCCTGTTGTTGTCAGATCATGAAAGCCAAGCAGGGAGACCACCAAGGAATACCGGGGTCACCATGCAGAGGAAAATCACCTCTATTATACACTGTCTCAGAAAAAGATGTTAGTAGGATTGTACATTCATCTGCCACAGAAATCAACATGCCAGACCTTCTTTGTTGTAGAACGCTCTGCCTGGGACCAGTTTGCAAAAGGCATGTATTGGTGATAATCATTCAATGAACTGTAAACGCTCTTGCATCAAAGAACCACGTTCAATAATGCACAAAATAATGATTTTGACAAAAGCAGCACATAAAAATGAATGATAATTCTCATATCCCTGAGCCCTTCGGGGGTAGGGCGGTCTATTAAATTTTAATAATAATAATAATAATAATAATAATAATAATAATAATAATAATAATAATAATAATAATAATAATAATTCACGACTACATTCTAACGTGGAAGCATACAATTTTCTCAACCGCTGAACCTCAACTGACCTTACTAACATCTTCCTCTGAGACAGAGTATAGGCTGATTCTGCACAGGAAGTGTGGGTCCATGGAACCCGTTTCAGTTGCGTGTGTTCCCATTTGCAAGATGGCTGCAGTAGCCAGCCAGGATCACTGGGATCCCAGGGGCAGGAAGCAGCACAGTTTGCACAGGAAACGCAGTGTTTCCATGTGAACTGCACAGCCGAGAATCTCCCCACCCAAGAATCCTCCAGTCAAGAATCACCCCCTGCCGAGAACCCTCCCACCTACCTGCACAACATGGCGGCCTCCTATTAGAGAATCCACTCTAATGGCAGTCAACTGGTGAATCCACCATAATGGTGGATGGAAGAGGGTGGGAATGAATGCTTCCTGCTTGCCGTAGTTCTCACAGGCAAGCGGAATGCGTCTGAAACCCGGGTTAAAGAAAAAAACATTGCTAATTTAAGTTCTGGCAAATAGAACGGGAATCCCCCCCCCCCAAAAAAGTTTTTAAAAGAGCCTCAACCCATTCTGTTTGGCCCGTGCAGAATCAGCCACTGTCTCTTGCCTTGAAAACCCAACAGGGTTGCCGTAAGCCGACTGTGACTTGACAGAACTTTACACACACAGTGGTTTGTGATCAGTATTTTCTTTTTGCAAAGGGCCCCGTTGGGAAAGGAATAGAATTAATCTGCTGCAGCTCTTGCAAAAAGGTGGTAATAACATCCAGACCTCGACAGCATGCATATGTGGTAACTGTGGCTAAATTACAGAGTTTCTCCATCGTATTTGGATTGGCCTTTAATGAGCGAAAGTTAACATAAGTGGCCTATCCAGAGAGTTCAAAGCATATCCACCTAGTAAAGTTGAACGCTCAGAGGCCTTCTGTGCAGACAGCTGTTTCATACAGCTGCACAGCCCGGTTTCCCTGCAGGAGCAGCTCCATCATTTGGAATGGTTTACAGATGTCGCTTTAATGTGGTAAGGGTGTCAAGTTTATACATGCGCATTAGAGCACATTAACAGCAAATAACATAATGATATGAGCTGAGCCGTGGCTACAGCACAACGCAGAAGTACACCTATGTGTGTAATTTTTTTAATGGACTTCCATGTGATTTACTGAGCTCTGCAGAAGTTAAAAATATCTATTGAGTTTTAAAAGGTTCTGCGGCTTTTAAAAAAAAACAGAAATCCAAACTATTTATTAGATTTTGCTTGCCTGACTGGATGAAGGAAGGAAGGAAGGAAGGAAGGAAGGAAGGAAGGAAGGAAGGAAGGAAGGAAGGAAGGAAGGAAGGAAGGAAGGAAGGAAGGAAGGAAGGAAGGAAGGAAGGAAGGAAGGAAGGAAGGAAGGAAGGAAGGAAGGAAGGAAGGAAGGAAGGAATCCAAAGGGACTGAAGCCTGAACATGGATCAGAAAATTGAATCATCCATGAATTCACTAATGAGCCTTCGACAAATAGAAGGGAAAGCCACCAGAAGTAATGGTGCTGTTGTTTGGGTCTCCACTAATAGATGACACCTTTGCTTTGTGGGTTTGGAGACACAGTAGAAATAATTCTGGATTTCTCCTACTGCTGCTTTTTACACAGATATCCTTGGGCCTTTCCCCACTTACCTTAAGCCCTGCGCTACTCTCCTCAAGTAGTGCGGGGTCCCCCAGCACTCCCCATGACAGGGGCGGCGACAGTGCAGCCGCCCCGACGCTGCCGCTGTCGCGCCCCCTCAGCACGCGGCATCCCTGGCGCTGGAGAAAATGGCACCTTTTGATGACCCCGTGCAGAGTGCGAGGTTGTGGGGACGCCCAGGTGGCATAGGGGGGATCCTGGTGAGTGGGGAAACGCCCCTTGTTCTGATTTTGTTCTTCTTTTACATGAATAAAATCCATTGTCTTTTGCTCAAAATGTACCTATGAGGTAGGACAGCATGAGACAGTGACTGGTTCAAAGTCACTCAGTAAGCCTCATGGCTAAGGGGGAGATTGTGAACTTGGGTCTCTCTGGTCCCAGCCCAACTACTACAAAACACAATCTCTCCATGTGGCCAGTGTTGACTTCTTGGTCATGGAGCCCCTCTCCCAAGTTCCGGTCCTGTTATCAAAAATCTCTGTGTGTTTTCATTGGAAATGCCAAGGGTTGTCCCGAGAGCTGTCGGCATGCGAGTCATGTGCTCTGCCACCGAGCAACAAGCCTCTCCACTAACTCAGAGTGAACTCTGGGTGAATTATCGCATGACATACAAAGTCAATATGGGTGGGAAGGGAAAGCAGCAAATGCTAGCTTCATTTTGATCCCGAATCTCTTCAAAACAAAACTGACAGGGGAGAACGCGAACGATTAAATTGCTTTGAAACGGTGGCCTTTGCAGTTGACCTCCCGCACGGTTTCTTTTTAGTAAATAGTTAACCTCCCTTCCCTCGACAGGCTGTTGTTTCTCTGGGACTTCAGACCGAATCAGTTTGTTTGATCAGCAGGCTTGATCAACGTAACGATATAAAGATTCTCTTGTGCAGTTTCAAAGGCCGTTTACGGGAGAAATTGGCAGGGACCCTGATGAAGTATTCAGCGTTGAACAATCTGATTCTGAAATCTACACCGGTTATCTGCACTCTGGGTTTGGAATGTACTAGACCCAATTTCCTCAGGACAAAAGTGTGAGGTTCTTGTGCTGTTTTGCGGTATTGTTCTGCATCATTAACGTGTTTGAACCTCGCCTCTACTTGTTCCTGTGCGTGAAGCTCCCTTTTAAAAAACAAGATGTGGACCGGATGTGTGCACGCAGGTGCGTATAGGCACAAATGGACATCCAGAGAGAGAAATGATCATGTCAGGCAATTTTTCAGAAAGACACATTTTCATATCAATTGCTGCTCAGCTGTAGCGTTGCTAAAAAACAGCCAGCGAATTCTTTGCTTTGGCGAATCTTGCGAATCCAGGGAGAAGGCTGTCTCTGCTTCATTCATAGCTTCTCTCTATTTACTTAGCATTGATCACAATAAGCCAAAGCCAACCAAATAATCTCCCAAAATAATCACAGGGAAATGGCTGGAAGTTGCTTTGCATTTAATAATTCACAGAGTAATACAGCACAGTCTGGGTACAGATGAAGATAACCCTGGATTCACTCAAAGGGAATGGCGTTGTTTTGGCTTCTGAGTGAGAGGGGAGCAGTGTGGTGTACTAGTTGAGAGCAGCAGACTCTAATCTGGAGAACCGGGTTTGATTTCCCACTCCACATGAGCAGTGGACTCTTGCTGGGGAGCTGGATTTGTTCCCCACTTCTAAACATGAAGCCTGCTGGGTGATCTTGGGCTAGTCACAGTTGTCTCTCAGCCTCACCTGCCTCACAAGGTGCCTGTTGTGGGGAGAGGAAGGGAAAAGGAGTTTGTGAGCCACCTTGAGACTCCTTACAAGAAAGAAAGGCAGGGTATCAATCCAAACTCCTCCTCCTCCTTCTCCTCCTCCTCCTCCTCCTCCTCCTCCTCCTCCTCCTCCTTCACAGTGTGGAATGTGCCATGAAGAGAAACACGTCTTACCATGAAATGCCTCTGAAGATGCCAGCCATAGATGCAGGTGAAATGTTAAGAGATTAAGCCAGCACACCCCAGCCAAACAGCCTGGAAAACCCATAACAGCCAGTTAATTTCAGCTGTGATGGCCTTCAATAATACATCTAATTTTTAATGGGATCTTGAGTGATCGTTTCAGGGCAAGGTGGTTTGATTCCCCTCTAAAAAAGTATGATAAACAAGGGAATTTTGATGGGATAGTACCTGTGTCTCTGCAGCGTAGAAGAAAGGTTAGAGAACACAGTAGGTGTGCTTTCCTGAGCCGTAGTTTTTCCAATTTCCGTGTGTCTTGGAACAATTTCTCCCCGTAGAGATGTTCAATGTATTGTTGAAGGCTTTCACGGCCGGAATCACTGGGGTGCTGTGTGGTTTCCAGGCTGTATGGCCGTGTTCTAGCAGCATTCTCTCCTGACGTTTCGCCTGCATCTGTGGCTGGCATCCTCATCTATCAGATCATCTGAAGATGCCAGCCACAGATGCAGATGAAACGTCAGGAGAAAATGCTGCTAGAACACGGCCATACAGCCTGGAAACCACACAGCACCCCAGTGATTCCAGCCGCGAAAGCCTTCAACAATACAAGGGAATTTTGTATTACAAACTAACCCTCGTGGCATTCATGGCTCCCTCTATTTGTACTGTGCAAATATAAGATAAAGCGTGCCATCAAGTCACAACCAAGTCATGCAACACCATGAATAGTTCCACCTTGCAGGGTTTTCGAGGCAAGAGATGACTAGAAAGGATTGTTATTGCTTTTCTCTGCAAAGCACTCCAGTCTTCCTTGGTGGTCTCCAATCCATGTACTGACTACTTCCCAGCTCTGATGAGATCAGGCTAGTCTGAGCAATTAGAGCTGCTACACTGTGTAGTCCTATTAATATTACAACGCTCTTTTGTATGTTCAGAAGTGTTGGGAGATGCGAGACAGCCCCAGCTTTCTTCTGGAAACATAGCATCGTGGTACAATAAGGGGCATACGATGATTAATCACCATCCACCTGCATCATTTTCCCAGATGGGGTATGTATCTGCAGGTAAAGGTGTCACATATTGCATTGGCTGCAAATATTTTGCTCCTGCACTGAGGAAATTCAAAACTCCTTCAGGCGCTTTTCCACGGACAACCTAATGAACCTATAATAGAAGCTGCAAAAAGCACAGGTTGTCAGTTCGGGAAACATTTGTAAAATCCAGATCTCAAGAAATCATTTTCTAGGAATTGTGCACAGGAGATAATTGGTCCCTGGATACGGTAAGCGGGTACACACTACGGCAATCTTGCTCTCATATTAAGACAGGCAAGGCCTGGTAAATACCTGGATGTTAAATCTCCTCGAAACCTTATATATAAATTCCATAAGGGGAAAATGTGGGCCGAAAGGGCAATAATTATGAAAGGAATTACTTGAAGGCTGACGATTGCTTCTGAATTTTTTTTTAAATGTCATCAACAATCTGCCTTTTGATTGCTTCATTGATGAATTCACATGGTGAAATACATCCCACCCCAAAATCTATTGCTTTACAGGATAGGCTGCTGCATAACCTTTAAAACTTTACAACATATTAAAAAAAATGCAGCAAAGAATTCTCGGTTAGAATTGAACATCCCCTGCTATTTATCTTTCTGTTTTAATATCTATTGTGGCTATTTCTGTGCAATGTGTATTTTAGGTTTACAAGGTTTGTTTTGCCATTTGAATCTTCTATTGCTTTGCCTCCTGATACTGATCTACAGGTGGCCAGAGCTGACAAAAGCACTCTCCAAGTCTAGTGGAGCCAGCATGGTATATAGTGGTTAAGAGCAGGTGGATTCTAATCTGGAAAACCAAGTTTGATTCCCCACTCCTCCACCTGAGTGGCAGAGGCTTATCTGGTGAACCAGATGTGTTTCTGCACTCCTACATTCCTCCTGGGTGACCTTGGGCTAGTCACAGTCCTTCAGAGCTCTCTCAGCCCCACTTACCTCACAAAGTGTGGGGAGATGAAGGGAAAGGAGCTTGTAAGCCACTTTGAGACTCCTTACAGGAGAGTAAGGTAAGGTATAAATCCAAACTCTTCTTCTTCTAATGTGGCTCCATCCTTCTCCTAAGCCTGGAAGATAGAGCAGTTTTCCAGAACTTATATTGACTGTGCAAGACTGCCACTTGAACGTTTCCAAAGCTCTGCATGAAATTTGGAAGAATCTTCCAAGCTCCTTCAGGCTTAGGACAAGGACGGGGAGTCTCCTTGATTTAGCACTAAGCCTCGGAGAAATTTGGAATACAAGATATTTTTCTGCTTTCTGAGGCTCATGAGAACAGGTCTAGGCCAGAGGTGGGATCCAGCAGGTTCTCACACATTCCCGAGAGTAGGTTACTAATTATTTGTGTGTGCCAAGAGGGGGTTACTAATTTGTGATTTTGCCACGTGATTTTTGCCTTAGTCACGCCCCTCCTCTCAGCAGTAGTGTGCAGAACTTGAAGCAGTCTAGCAGGAGGTGCACCACCGTGCGTAGCAGCCTGTGCCTGCGCGCATTCGTTTCCCGCCCAAGGACCTGCACAGCGGCTGCGTCCTTGCCACAGCTCCGCCCAGGAATGCCCCGCCCCCGGAATGCCCGGCCACACCCCCGTCGTGCCCCACCCAGCCCCATTGGCGCTACACCACAGTTTGAATCTCACCACCAAGGGAACCTGTTACTAAAATTTTTGGATCCCACCACTGGTCTAGGCCCTGCCTTCATGCCTACCCTCTGTATAAGAGTTGGGAGCAGGCCAAACCCAGGACCAATAGGGTTATTTTCCAGCTTTTTTCAGAAATTCAAAATTTGTTGGGTCTATTGAACCTGAACTTGAAAAATTCCAAGTTGCCTCTGAAGTCCGTGTGGGTCTTGAAGGCAGCCGGCACCACAGAGCTAAATGCTGGGCACACATGAGTCCAGCATTCAACTCTGCACTACCGTCTGCCTCTGAAATCCATGGGGATTTCAGAGGTGGCGGCAGCAGCACAGAGCGGAATGCTCATCTTGCCCCGGGCCAAGTCCAACATTCAGTTCTGTACTGCCTGCCACCTATGAGCATATGCCTGCTGCCTCTCAGCCCCACTTCAGAGGAGAGAACCACTCAGCCAGACAGGTGGTAATTGGGGGGGAGGGGTTCCCCATCTGTTTTTAATGGTGATGGGGCTGAAATGTCCCAAAAACTGCTGGAAAAAATGGCAATCTTTGGCTCTGCTTTTCTGCTTTCTTAATTCGCCATCATGGGAGGGGGGGGCGTTCACCTTTGCTGAATGAATGAACACCCCCAGTTGCAGATTTTCTAGGATTGTCATTTGAAATAAATTAGTAGGAAGTCAACTCCTTAAAGGTTTCTAGTTGATTAGCCATCTTTCTATTAATTGGCTGACTGATACGCAGAGTAAATCAAATTCTTTTGTGTATTGCCTTACAGTGGCCTGCCACTGTTAAGACTTCAGTTTATTATTCCCTCTTCGACTGTTTTCTCCCTTGTTTCTCCTTATCTGGAAGGAATGCTATCATTGCTGAGTCAGGGAGCTGGAGTTTTTAAAAGATTTTGCTTACTTAAGCTGCTTCATGAGATTAGATGAGAAAACATCGAAGCGATCAGAGCTAGAAACTCTTGTCATCATGTTCAGGTGCTCTGATCTAGTCTGAACATGCTTCATTGAATTTTTTATTTTAATCAAATGAATTCCCCAAGACATTTGCCATAAGCGCTTTATTCTCCTTAGAACGTCAATTAAAGCCCCAACTAAACTGTTTTATGATTCTTCTCCCAGCCCCGGCCCCTTCACATAGAAACATATAATAATGAGCATAATGAAGATGCATTGCTGGTCTTTGGGGGATTTACATCAACAGTTTTCTACAATTTGTTGAGGCATGCGGAGTTGAAATGACAGCAGATTCCCTCCAGAGAAATCACAAGAAATGAGGCAATCCTTCTAGGCAGCAGATGAAGAGAAATGGGAGTCCAGCCAATTATCTGTAGACATACCATAGCTCTGTCTCCAAGGCTGACATTCTGTTTGAAAGGCACAGGGATGCACTTGGGGGATTGATTCATACCCCAGGACTGGAAATATGTGCAAACATGGCCTTCTAAGCTACCTCTAGAGTCAGCCTCAATTCCCCCCAAACATCTCGTTTGACAGATGTCAATGTCAGATCCAGGTACGGAACGCTCCAGATCAGTGCCCTTGGATGATTGAAGCCTTGGAGGAATCTGTGTGAAAAACATTGTATATATATATATTTACCATCAAAATGGCCTCCCTCCCCACCTACCCCTCTGTTTCTCTGTGGTTGTTAAGTCCGTTGAAATGCTGCTGAAAGCTAGAACTTAGTCGTTAGCTAATGAACTTTTAGAACTTTTCTAATTTTGGAACTTTTTAAGCTTTCTAATGATTTGAGATCCAAATGATGTTTTAAATGCTATTTGTTTATATATGTTGGAAGCCAACCTGAGCCTGTGAGGAGAAGGGTGGCCTACAAATAAAATAATAACAACAAATCCAGATTGTAATTTTCCTAAGCGGTTGTACAATCCTAAGTGATTGTCTTGCACTCCCCCACCCCCTTGTACATCAGTATAATTTATATATATTATACTGAGTCAGACCATTGTCCCACTGAGTTCTGTTCTAGCATTATTTTCTTTAGGGTTTCTAGCAGAGAACTGCCTTTGCTGCCTAGTGGGTAAGCAGAGATGCCAGGGACTAAGCTTGCAACCTTCGGCCTAAAAATTGTGTGCTGATCTAACACTAAGTCATGACTATATTATCTCAAAGCTATTTCTGACAATTTTGCCTTTATCCATCTTGGTGATTATAACAATAAATCGGGACCTTTCTGAACTGGTGGACAAAAACTGGTGGGAAAAAAATGGATAAAATCCATTTATCTCAGAAGTGCCGATACCAGTGGTGGGATCCAAAAATTTTAGTAACAGGTTCCCATGGTGGTGGGATTCAAACTGTGGCGTAGCGCCAATGGGGCTGGGCGGGGCACGACGGGGGCGTGGCCAGGCATTCCGAGGAGGGGCCTTCCTGGGCGGGGCTGTGGCAAGGACTCAGCTGCTGCGCCAGTCCTTGGGCGGGAAACGAATGCGCGCAGGCGCATGCTGCCATGACCGCCGGTGCACCTCCTGCTAGACTGCTTCAAGTTCTGCATGCTACTGCTGAGAGGAGGGGCATAACTAAGGCAAAAATCACGTGGCAAAACCACCAATTAGTAACCCCCTCTCGGCACACACAAATAATTAGTAACCTACTCTCGGGAACCTGTGAGAACCTGCTGGATCCCACCTCTGGCCGATACCTTCCCAGAATGAAAGCAATCTTTATGCCAGAAGTTCCAAATACACTCACCCCACAAAAAACAATCGACACCAAATGGTCTTCATATTTTCAGACTCTCTAGTAACTAGAAACCTTCCCCAGTTGACATGTGATCACCTAACTGGCCAGAGTGGGTAGATTCAGATGGGTAGCCACGTTGGTCTGAAGCACCAGAAAAAAAAGTTTCATTCCAATGGATCCTTTAAGACAAACAAACATTTATTCTTGGTATAAGCTTTTGTGTGCATGCCCATTCCTTCCGATACCTAGTAACCAGTGTTATGCAGGAGTTAGAGTGTTGGACTAGAATCGGGGAGCCTCAAATTCAGCCCCCTGCTATACCATGGAAATGTGTTGGATGATTTTTGGCCAGTCACACACACTCTGACTAACCTACCCCACAGGGCTGCTATGAGAATAAAATGGATGAAGAGATAATGTTCTTTGGATTGCTGTTGGGGAAAAAAATGGGACATAAATCAAGTAAAACAAAATAATATTTACCATACCAACAACTCCTTAAAATTAAAGCGTAATTAATAGGACAGTGTGCTAGTTTTGAGGGATTAGACATGATCACAAAATAATTTCCCGTCACAATCCCAGTGGGAATTTCCTGTAGGAATAAAGGTTCGAGAAGATTTGTGCCTGGGTACAAACACACCAAAGCCCAGGCTTGTAACTAAGGAATAAGGTTAATTGATGGGGCCAAGTTAATTTACTTCTCAAATGAACAAGAATTAATTTGATTTAGAAAAAGGAACACAAACTGAGGTAAATCTTGACTGATAACAAGGAGATGTGGGATGTCAGGTTTTAAACAGTACATGCTCAAGGAAGGGAGAAAAACCTTTCCTAGACAAGGTTTTTGTACAACACATTCTTGTGAAAAGGTTACAATTGATCCTCAGCAACCAGTTGTCACTCAGTAATTGCGTGCAGATGTGCGGATTCCGCTTCCCTCACAAACCAAACACACACTTAATTTCGTTGGAAAAGAAATGGCCGCAGCCCGGTTTATTAACAAATAATGCATAACTCTTTTGGAAGCTGGGCAGGCATATTGGGGCACATCCTGGCCACCAGGCAGTGAACCGCTGAACCTGGTCACTGTCAGCTCCACAGCTGACCCCTGGCCCTTCGGGCAGCGCACCGCTGAACCCGGCACCGTCCCCCAATGGGGACCGGGACAGAAGGTTACTAGATGTCACTTGGGCGCCTACCCATTTGTGACACCCCCTCCTGCCAGGGGTAGCGAGCTTGAAACAGGGCTTCCAGGCCTGCATCCTCAAGCCCAGCCCTACCCCCAGACCTCTTATTGAGGCTCCCACCTAGGGAGGTCTGGCATGCAAGCCTGCCTCCCACAAAGGATGTGCCCCTATGCCCTGAATCCGCCACTGAGCTGCAGTAATTCTCTCCAGTCTAAGACTGTTATCTCTACAGCTCCCTCCACACTGGCCAATAAACACAGGTGTAGGATGGTTAAAAAAGTTCCCCCATTTTTGGGGGGAACTTCGCACAGATTCCGCTCCTGAAATGAGTCTGGCCTGTGTTATTTCCCCCAAACTGGGTTTTTAAGAATTGTGCTATTTGCAAGTCTTTTCTTTTTTAAAAAATATACTTTATTGAAATGGTTTTATTAGAAATTACAGAAAGGAAAATAAAGAAATAGATCAACATATTCATCGACTAACACATTTTTAAGGCATGTGTTAACATTGCATTTGTGAAGGAGAGAAGAAAGAAGGAAAAGGAGAAAAGAGCAGGGAACAAGCAAAATAAATAAATAAAAAGAGCAATATTGCTCTTGCTGTTTAATTTTGTACTTAATCCTAATAGTAATAGGGCTTCTCCTTCAAACTTAGATCCATATGACCTGTTACTTAATCTTAATGTGATAGTTAATATTGCAAGCTAACTGTCTACAAATCTAAAATATAAAGAAAAGTACTAATAATATCAATCCATAAAGTAAACAAACATTTGGTTAATCCTAACACATAGGATGTGTACACATCATTATAAATGGGAAGAATGATCTAATATTCAACCGGAAATAAGTTGACAATATTTTCCTTAGGAAGTCTTTTCAAAAATCCCGGGTTGCAGCTGCTTGCTTCCTTTTTTAAAAAATGTGCAGCTTACATCTGCGTAGCTATGCAAGTGCAGATAGTCATATAGTGAAACATTAGCATGGCTGTGGGGGTTCATTTGTGCATGCCTGCATAGCTATGTATTGGTGGGAAGTAAATTAAAAAACAAATGTGTTTCCATGCAAAGGCGCAACAGCAACCCGGATTGTTTCCATGGGCTCCAATCACTGCCTGCATGAATGCATGTGAACGCAAAAACAGGAAAACGGGTTACTTTAGGAAACCCGTTATACATTCGTTGTGTGGAAAGTGCCTACGACATGCAGCCATATGCCTGATCAACTTGCCTTTAAAAGGTAGGGTAAATATTAGCTGATAATTAGCCAGAACTTTCTTATCTAGAAGAGACAGTTTTAACAGAGGACTTGCCTCTTTCAGATCTTCAGGATACACACCCTTGACTAGAGGTGTATTAACACCCTTAATCAGAGGAGCACTGACAGTCTGGCAAGATTTAATTAGGGCATACTGGAGATTTGAACCTGAGCCTCCTAGATTCTAGTCTGATGCTTTATGCCCTACCTCTATGCCCTACCTACTGGGTCTCAATAACAGCCAACCATAAACCCACAGCACACTTGAGTCTACAGGACTCATGCCGAATCTTCTGTGCATACATGAGGAGGAAAGGAAGGAAACATCTTTCACGAGAAAGAAGGCCATGCCTCTTTTGCACGAGTGAAGAAGAGCACACCAGTTAGCTGACAAAAGAAAACTTATGACGAAGCAGATCTGTTATCAGCCGTCATTGATCCACGCCACAGGCGAGACCCAACCATTAAGCTAAGTCTAATAATCTCCAGCGCTATTGTTCAGTAGTGCAAGCAGACAAGGCAGACGGTGCTGAGTCAATATTTGCAGACTAAATGGAATTTAAAGCCACCAGAGGTACAAATATGCAGTCTCTGTTACAGGCCTGTGGGGGATCCGGGTTTTTTCATCTTGTGGTTGTTTTCGTCTCTCCAGCCATCTCCCCAACATAGTAAACAAGAAGACAGAAGAAGAACGCGGCTGACTCCTGCTGCTTGATGCAGAGCGACAAGGTACCAAGTGTCTGGCTTCGTCACGAGGCTCCCCCAGACAGTTGTGAATGGCTGCTCACGGGAAATAGCTTTGTTTTAGAAAACAGAATAGCTCATGGTCGTCCCAGCTTAGCAGGGTGGGACGGAAATAGTTCTCAGCTGATGTAATGAGTTTCAGTTCCATTCAGCTTTGCACTGGGCTGCACCGCATTTAATTTTGTAACTGTTTCTAAGTCTAAAATTGATTTGAGAGTTTTCCCCTCAAAATCTGACTTTTGGAAATGCTGGAGCTGGTTCACATAGTCAGTTCATATGCCTGTAGACAGAATGAGAAAGAACGAATCCTTAGGCACTCTCACCACACCTCTGCAGTTAACTTAAGACATGGCTGACACTTGAACTTTGACCTCTCTTCCATTTTGAAGGGAAAGTATCAGACATCTCACAGGCGTATCAAGCCAGATGACACATGTTGTAAGCACTGTGGGACTGTGTGAGGACAAACAAGACAGGAGCTGAGAGTTGTCATTTTAAATTAAATTATGAGAATGAGACAATCTGGCCAGATGGGAAATCGTGCAAAGGGAGGGAAGAGTTCAACTCTTTATGCCCTGCCGTTTTCCTGACATGCCCCCAAGGAGAAGGACTTTTGTCTCATTGTGGAAACTTACAAGTATGTTTAACTCAATAGAGCATGCAATGACCCTTTGGGGCCATAGAAGGTTGGGGAAATGGAGGAGAGAAGCAGGCCCATAGCCAGAAAATTTTATAGGGGGGCAAATGAGTATATGGAGGGGGTCATCCTTCACTATTTATCTTTAGACCCCTTTTCTACTTGAGACTCAAGGTGGATTACATGGTATAAAGCAATGTAATCAAATAGCATGAGATCTCTAAAGCAGTGCAACAGTGGTGGCGAACCTTTGGCACTCCGGATGTTATGGACTACAATTCCCATCAGCCCCTGCCAGCATGGCCAATTGACCATGCTGGAAGGGGCTGATGGGAATTGTAGTCCATAACATCCGGAGTGCCAAAGGTTCGCCACCACTGCCATAGGACTAGGGTACAAAAACTCAAAAAAAGTGCAAAAAAGTATCAGAAATGCTATGTCAAGCAATGCAGAAAATGGAAACACAGAAAAATCAAAACAGTACTGTAAGATCATGATGGGATAGCATCCACTGTGGCAAGGACTGCAGTCATCCTGTTCTCTATTACCGCTATAAAAATGCTCTCCCAACAGGGGCGGAGCGAGGGGGGACTGCGCCTGGGGCCCTGGGCCCTTGCCACGCCCCTGCTTGCCCATACCTCAGAATGCCCCCACACTGATGCACACCTGGGGCATCATGCCCCCCACTCCGTTGGCGCTATGCCACTGTCTCCCAAACAACTATTTTACATTGTTTGCAGAATTAAAGAAGCGTGGGAGCTTCTCTTCCAGTTATTGACCCCGGAAACTGCAAATACAACTTTTTCTCCATAAATTTTCTTCAAAGGAAACAAAAATCTGTGTCACTTAAAACAGAGTTTTCAAACCATGAATGTCTATCATATCATCTGTAGCTAACTGGTCAGCATTCTTATTTTGCTCCGGAGTAAAGAAGCTAAGGTTGTCATTTTCTGTACAGACAAATTAATTTAGTTCTCTAAAAATTCTTGCTCTCAGCTGCCGTTGTATGCTTGGAACTTAGCTATTGTTGGGTTATAGTTAGAAACCTGTCCATTTTCTTATAGGATTAAGTGATTAAACTGATGCCAAATGAGACTCCCAATATTCAAGTCACAATTATAAAAAAACTTTGTAAAAATGATTTACAAATTGAACGCAAATTCAATCATTAGCTCAAGGCTTTTTATATGGATAATTAACTGGTGGAAGTCACCACAGCAAGTTTCTGTGATGACCATTTTTAAGATAGTTTTGAAAGGATACTACAGAATTTCATGGGTGACAGATCTATCCCACCTATTAGTCCCAATGAGCCCATATACCCTCCATGTTCAAAAGCAGTAGGCTTCACAATTTCATTCTGTGGGGAAGGCAAACAAACCCTGCTTGCAGGCCGGAGCAGGGTAGGGATATTGACTTTGTGAAATAGGACACTGGAGCACCAGTCTGACCAATCAGAGATGTTATTACATTTTTATATTGCATTCCAATTATCTCCCATTTAATTCCCGGCATGTCATGGGTCCACTCCCTTGACAGATAGGAGATAGCTGTTCTGCTCCTATCAGTAGAAAACAACCGTTGGTTAGATTTTGGTATCAGGAGTCAGTCTGGAAATGTACGGTCCTTTGTCAACAGCACCCCACCCAGTAAAACAACAAAACTTATGTTTTCAGAGATAAGTTGATTCGGTGCTGTACACACTGAGTAAATAAGAGCTGCGCCCACTTTTGATTTTTCAGCATTGGCAAGGCAAGCTATGGTTGGAAGGCCATGGGGAACTGTTTGGCATTTTCTCCCACTAAAATAAGTCAAGCCAGCCAATGATAAAAGTGAGAAGTCACAATTGGCTGCCTTCCTGGTTTTAAGAGGTGTTTTTTTTTCCTTCTGGGACAGAAGAGATTCAGCACTCAAACCCCAAACGTACTGAGCTTTGTGAACTCGCTCGCTCCACTGAGTCACAACTGAACAAACAAAATATCTCCCCCTTTAAGTCATGTTTTGCGTGGAACAAGAAGTGCTCAAAATGTAGGAAGTAATGCCTGAAACAAGATGTTACTCTATCTTGCTAGTTTTACCATTGGTCCACCTATGGCGGGCAAACTTTCTTTCCTTCCCTCCATTACCCTTGCTCAAACAATGAATCAGCAGAAAAAGAAATTCGGGGGACAATAATGTACCCAGAAGTGTTATCACAGCATCCACAATGATCTAGGAATTTCCTCAGTCTCTATAGTCTTTATCATAGTGACTGGGAGACTTCCTAGATTGTTGAGGGGGTTGTGACATCATTTCTGGGAAATCACTGCAAAACTATGTGCCGAGTCATACTCCGCCTCTGAGCAGCAGTGCAGGAGCAGCAGTGGCGTAGTGGCTAAGAGCAGTGGCTAAGAGCAGGTGCACTCTGATCTGGAGGAACCGGGTTTGATTCCCCTCTCTGCCACTTGAGTTGTGGAGGCTTATCTGGGGAATTCAGATTAGCCTGTACACTCCCACACATGACAGCTGGGTGACCTTGGGCTAGTCACAGCTCTACGGAGTTCTCTCAGCCCCACCCACCTCACAGGGTGTTTGTTGTGAGGGGGGAAGGCAAGGAGATTGTAAGCCCTTTTGAGTCTCCTACAGGAGAGAAAGGGGGATATAAATCCAAACTCCTCCTCCTCCTCCTCCTCCTCCTCCTCCTCCTCCTCTTCTTCTTCTTCTTCTTCTCTGCTCTAGTCCACTAGGGTGCTACAATCTTCCAATTTACTCCCATCTAAAAGCATATTGAGTTCCAACAGATTTGATAACATAAAGTTAAATTATAATTTGTTTGAAAGACACAGTCCTGAAATGACATTATAATTACAACAATGATACCAGATATACTAAATGTAAACCCTACTTGTTCAAGATAAGAGCCTAGAAAAATCTTCTCTGGGTTCCAAAGCAAAGCAAGCTGACTTAGCCGCTATCTCTGGCCCATTATGCATGGAGTGTTTTCCTCCAGCCTCTTTGTTGTGGAGTGAGGTCATAGTGAGGTCTCCTTGCACTTCTCTGTTTACACACGAGGAGGTGTCCAACTGCCTGCTTTGCAGCTTGCCTGCCCCCACTTCCAGGTCACTCTCAGTTGTTGCAAGATTGCCAGCTTTGTTTTTAAAGCCCTTAAAATTTGATATATTTATGTTATAATGATATCTCTGTGTTATATTGATATTTCTGTGTTACATCGATACTTCTGTGCTTGTTGCAAAAACCAGCCATAGATCCTCTGGAAATACCTGTGAAGAATGTGGGGGGGGGGGAGACCAGAAGGTGCAGAAACCCCAAAGCGAGGGAAAACATCGAGGTTTCCCTACTCTCGCTAATTGTGTGGCTTTTGGAATCTGCAGCACCCTAACACAGAGCACACCAGAAATTTCTGCCCCGAAGGGAATGTTCCATCACTGCAGAGCAGGGCAGCAGTTTACAATCGGCCTCTGTGTCTTTGTCCTGCTAATTCTCTACACCTGCTTGTCCTGCTAATTATTCTACACCTGCTTGGCTAAGTGAACCAAATTTCTTGAAGTCATATTAGCTCAAGTTTAACTGGCAACTCCTGCTTTTGAGAGTGGACATTATGGCATTATACCCAGCTGAGGATTGTAGGCTAAGCACTGATGCACCACCTAAGTTTATTTAGGTCTTTTATGTCCAGAAGTTGCAGGAGCCACAGCACCAGACTCCCCTCCCCCTAGTGGGGGAGTCCAAAGTGACCCCAGAGTCTTGCCTACCCGGAGACCTGGAACAACATGAACTGCCATTTGCTATGCTCCCCAGGTTCATGATCATGCATCTCTCGATGTGCTGTAAACCCAAGTGTCAAGATCAACTGGATTTTCCCAATGTGGTCTGGAATCACTGATTGGTTGTGTATAACAAACATCCCAGTTTGTTGATCAAATGCACAGGCAAATTGAGAGTTTGAACTGAGTGACCAATCTTATTATTTTTACATTATTAACTAAAGATTTACACATATGCAGGAAGCCACAGGCAATCAAAATGTTACAGGACAAGAAGTGGGAAGGAGTCGGCAACAGGGAGATGGGAGAAGGGGAAGCACAGAAAGCAGCATGAGGGAGTGGTGGGGGGGGGTGACTCTAGCTGGGCTGGCCATGGGTGGAGAGAAGAGGTCTGGGGCAAAGTTGTGCCCACTGGCAAATCTTCCGCACTCTGGCAATGAAGCTAATTAAATTCATGCTACAAGTGGTTTTGCTTGTTGCAGAGAGAGAATGGAAAGTGAAAGCAGGGTTGGAGAAAATATACTCATACAAATGGACACTTGCCTTCACCATGCAGCAAACACCTTGTGCATAATTGGCCTATGAGAGAGGTCCAACAAGCTTCTGTGGCAATAGGAATTTAAAGCCAGATCTCCAAGTCTAACACTCTAACCATTTAACCACACTGGCTCTTTAACTTCAGAGGAAGTGAGGTCACCGTCTCTTCTTGACTAATGTGTGCTTCGTTTTCACCAATACTTTGGAATTTCAAATAGCTTTTGGAAATAGACAGCATGATGGGACAGTGAGATACACTAGCAAGCCATATAATGAGATATTGATTACCTTAGCCTCCTCTAATAATAACCTTTGCAATAAATCATAAGATGCTTTGTAATTAGGAAATCCATGCTAAATGACAAAGGGTCTGTTAGCTTTGTCGCCTCTCTAAGAATGGAGCAAAGCTCATTGAGGGATTCTTGAGGATTTTCCTGTGCATTTCAAAGTTCTGTTTCTCTTTAAGGACTTTATATGCTCACCAACGATCAAGCATCCCAGGACAGTACATGTTTTGTTCATGGCATCACAGGGAGTCTAGGTAATTTAGTAGGCTTGGAGATGGAAGACCCTGGTTAAATTTGTTCTCCAGGTTTTGATTGGCTTATTGTCTCTCACAGGATACTTCTGTTTTTATAGCTGATTGTTGAAATAATAATACTTAGTATTGTCAAGTAGGATTTATATTAGATCATTCTATTGTTAATGTTTTGACTTGATTATTGAGGTTATATATTTGTTTTGGATTTTTCTATGTCGCCTCTTCAGAGCGCTGCTTGAGACAGCTTAAAATTAAATCAATGTAGAAAAGACATTAAAGAACATGCCATAAAAATAAATTGTAAACATAAAGATCACAGAACCTACCTATAATACAGAAGCAGGCTATTTAAAGTTGGTAAGGTGAAGCTTCTAAGCCTGAGTAGAAATATGTGTATTGACCTGGCACCTAAATTAAAGTAAACCAGGTGCCAGCTGTGCCTTAAGAAGGGATCGTAATCTGTCATTCAAGTCCTGTTCTCTGTGTCCCTGCCTTGAGAGGTGAGGCAGGAGCCAACTACAGACAGGACATTTTATGTGGTAGCACTTTGGGTGCCACCACAGAAAATGTCCTATCTTTAGTTGCCTCCTGCCTCAATTTTCAAGGCAGGGGCATAGAGAACAGGACTTGAGTGGCAGATTTAACTGGTGGGCTGGGTAGTATGGGATGAAACAGGCCTTCAGATACCCTGGCCTTAAGCTTTTTAGGGCTTTAAAGGCATCATTATTTACTACATTAAGTACAACCACCAGATCTTTGTACTTTTGGGGTTCTGACCAATTTCTGGAGAAGATTAAGGTGGACATTGAAAAGACCTGGCTGTGGTTAACTGGAACTCTGAAAAAGGAAACTGGATCACTGATTTTAGCCACTGATTTTAGCCACTCAGGAGCAGGCGATTAGGACAGATTTTCATTGAATAATCACATTTTTAAACTAGTCGTTTAGAGGATTTACCCATCTGTGCTACAATCAGTTTTGCATCACCTATCTGACTACTCTCACCTGCCTCTTAAAGTTATTTCAGTACACTGAAACCACAATTAATGTGATTTAAAGTTATTGTTGCAAGGGGAAAAAGAAGAAAAGAGAACTGCATGGCCATCTTGGAGTAAGGCTGTGATTCCAATGCACCATGTAGACAAATACACGAAACAAATTTATGTTAAATAAACTGTGTTGCCTGTGTATGTGTGAACTGAGAGTTGGACCAAACCAGCGCTGTTTTAAGACATGCCAAATATAGGAATAACTCCCCCCCACTCCCTCCCCCAAAATTCTCACTTCCTTTTGATCTGAATTTGGTCTGTCACATTTGTCTCTTTCAAAGGCTTTCTTGAGGGTATTGCAAAATCCAGGCCTATGCAAAATCTAAGCCTATGTCACTTTGGAATGGTTCAATGTGGATCAACATGCATGTCAGTTTCACTCAAGAGTAGCGCTAGGGGCATGGTTTCCCAATTTTTTTTTCTGACTGATATAGTTGAGGAGTGAGATGTAAAACAGAAACGCAGCCAAGCTTTCAAAATTGACATTGACAAGGATCTTAAGACACAGATTTTAAGATCACTATCTATAAAAGAGATAGAGAGAGCGACAGAATCTATGATGCAGTGAGTCATAGAAAAGGTTAGGTTACTTAGAGCATAAGTTGCAGTTAGAATATTCCTGCCTGGCAGTTCTAGATATTTCCTCATTCTTGTGAATTTTGAAAACCTCAAATGGTTGTAGCAAAATTTGTTGTGGGAGTTTTAGAACGTTAGGGATGAGAAGTCAACCCTATTCTTATTTCAGAATGTCACACTGTTTTGCATTTTACTCCTTCTTGATTTTGATTTAACTGAAAATATTTCTAAAATTAATTACGAAACCAGAGTTTGTAACAATGTTAGTTCTTTTGAATCCTCTGGATCTCATAACCCTCTGTGTTACTGATATGGATGTTTTTAATGATGAGACATTGTGCATAGTGGTTAGAGTGTCCGACTATAACTGAGGAGAAGAAGAAGAAGAAGAAGAAGAAGAAGAAGAAGAAGAGGAGGAGGAGGAGGAGGAGGAGGAGGAGGAGTTTGGATTTATATCCCCCCTTTCTCTCCTGTAGGAGACTCAAAGGGGCTTACAATCTCCTTGCCCTTCCCCCCTCACAACAAACACCCTGTGATGTAGGTGGGGCTGAGAGAGCTCCAAGAAGCTGTGACTAGCCCAAGGTCACCCAGCTGGCGTGTGTGGGAGTGTACAGGCTAATCTGAATTCCCCAGATAAGCCTCCACAGCTCAGGCGGCAGAGAGGGGAATCAAACCCGGTTCCTCCAGATTAGATACACGAGCTCTTACCCTCCTACACCACTGCTGCTCCTGGGAACTGGGAACAGGTCCACAATTTGACATAAATAGGGCTGCTAGGATCCCCTAGGTCTGCCTGACATTTCCCATTGCCAGTCAGAGTAATAATAAAACTCTCTGGTAAACACGTAATGTTTCTTGCAGTTCCTAGAGAGCTGTGCTAACACTATGCTAGAAATAATCCAGAACTGATGCCTGTAAGCAGTTGGACTCTTCCTCCCATTGAAGGACACAATGGAGGCTGGGGGATCTCCAAGACACAAGGGCCCTGAACAAGATTTTTGAATGGACAAATTGGAGAGGGTTGGTCAGGTGCATTGACCTGACCTCGCTGGAAGAAAGGCAGGACAAAAGCAAACAAACAACACTGAAACCACAGTTGATGTGATTTCGTGACTGGATGAAGGTTATTTTTCCAGTTGCTGTCATTTTTAGGAAAGGCAAGCAGTCTATTTATTTGTGCATTTGTTTGTTTGTTTGTATTCAATTCATACCCGGCCTTCCCCTGGCAAACACCCAGCTCAAGGCAGCTTCCAACAAATCATAGCAAATAATTTACAAAAATTCACTCCAATGACAGTTCTAACACAAACTGCTCTAATCGCTAAAAATGCTTCCAATTAAAATCTGCATTTTGTTTCTACCTTTTTGTAACAATACGATGCTCCCAGTGTTGCAATTAGATGTAGTTTCAGGAGGGATGAAAATGAGAAACCCACAAACAAATAGCCGGGACTATATTTTATGGATGGGTCCATTTAGTTCTTGTGCCCAGCACGACACCTGTAATCTTGGAACTTCAGTGACAGCTAGAAGCCCCTTCAGGAATCCATAATCACTCATTCTAAACTCTCTGCCTGACTTCAAATAATAGCAATTGTTAGTAAGCGAGTTGTGGTGTCTTCCTGTTAAGTAAAGGGTTAATGAGAGTGATTGCAGATCCCCTAGAAAGGTGGATCTCTTCTATTATGAATTGTTGAGTTTCCTCACTTGTTAATTTGTTTGTCTTTCCTCTTTAAATATTGGTAGGCAGAAGACGCCGCATAAAAATGATCTCAATACGTCAGTGCCCTATGTGCAAATACATCACATCAAGATGTTTGGGTTTTGGTTTATCATCAGTTATGCATACCAGAGGCGTTCCTCCCATTGGGCAAAGTGGGCAGTTGCCCTGGGCGCCGCCTTGTGGGGGGCGCAAAAACTGCAGGTTTGTCTGTGGGATTTTTGGCCTGCAAATGGCGCAGTTTTTAGGCTAGCAGCACCAGAATTTCAGGGATTTTTCGGGAGACTATCCAGATGATATCACCCAGGTTTGGTGAGGTTTGGTTCAGGGAGTCCAAAGTTATGGACTCCCAAAGGGAATGCCTCATCCCCCATTGTTTCCAATAAGAGCTAATAGGAGATGGGGGCTACACCTTTGAGGGTCGATAACTTTGGACCTCCTGAACCAAACCTCACCAAACCTGGGTGGTATCATGAGTAGGGTCTCATGAAGATACTTGGAAATTTTGGTGCTGCTATCTTAATAATTTCACCCCCCTGATAATATAGGCAAGGCACCCCCTGACAGCAGGCATTTCCCCAGATTTTCCTTTTAAATCCACCCCCTTGCTGCCAATGCTTGTTTTCTTTATTTCTTTTATTCTCTCCATGCCTAATAAAGGTTATTATTACTATTTTGAAAGCATTTTGAAAATGTTTTCAAAAAATATTTCTGCTGTGTTCAGATTTGTGAGTTGGGGCATGTTCTATAATGTGATGGTGACTTTGAAACGACCTGGTGGAATTTTTTTTTGTTTGGTGGGGGAGGGTGGCTGCCCATGGGGGGGCATCAAACTCGGGTTTTGCCCAGGGCTCCAGTTTGCCTAGGTACGCCACTGATGCATACATTGGTGATACAGAAAGTGGAAAAAGTATAGGAGAAATGAAAGAATTGAGAGTGACGGCACCTGCACAATACTCAGTCCAAAATCTGGACATAGGAAAATGAAGCTATGTTGTTTGACTTTAGAATCATGGAATTATAGAGTTGGAAGAGACCCCAAGGGCCATCAAGTCCAACCCCCTGCAATGCAGGAACACACAATCAAAGCACTCCTGACAGATGACCACCCAGCCTCTCATTAAAAACCTCCAAGGAAGGAGACTCCACCACACTCCGAGGTAGTGCATTCCACTGTTGAACAGCTGTTACTGTCAGGAAGTTTTTCCTGATGTTTAGGTGGAATCTCTTTTCCTTCACCTTGAACCCATTACTCCTAGTCCTAGTATCTGAAGCAGCAGAAAACAAGCTTGCTCCCTCACCAACATGACATCACTTCAGATATCTAAACATGGCTATCATGTCACCTTTTAGCTTTCTCTTCACCAAACTAAACATACCCAGCTCCCTAAGTCTCTCCTCGTAGGGCATGGATTCCAGATCTTTTACCATTTTGGCTGCCCTCCTCTGGGAATGCCAATATCCTTCTTGAATTGTACACAATATTCCAGGTGAGGTCTAACCAATGCAGAATAGAGGGGTACAAGGCCAGAATCTGGAACTCTAAAATACGGTGCCCCAATGATGACGTGGTTTCAAAATCACACTCAGACGGTGACTATATCAAAATAGTGTAACTAACTTGCCCAAACTGCTGGTCTCTGAAACAACCAGTATGCCAACATTGGAGAATTTGGATGCTAGTGCTCAGTTGCAGTTGCTGGTATCCATTCACTTTTTGGATGAAGCACATAAGTCCTTTTAATGTTAAAATGAACCACATTTGCTTGCATCAGGAGGGGAATATTCCCCTGTTGGATTTATACAGAAAGCCTCTCGAGGGAGTAATCTATTTGACAACTGTGCCATTACCCTATCAGAGCCTAAAAAAGCTGGCACGCTCAGTAATTAAGAAAGCACAACAGGCAAATTCCCATTCCCAAAGTCTGCCTTTTATTGTTACACATGTTCTTAAGAGCAAAGTCTCCTCAGCAATTCCTTGGGTTATAAATGTTTAATTTTTAATCTATTTTTTATCAGCCGTGTGTAAGGAAGCTGCTCCGATCCCCAGCAAGGCTTTACAAGTGCTTTTTATGTTGCCAGAACTTCAAAGTAATAGTAGATAGCTCTGAATTTTTTTAAATATACTTACCCTTTAAAAAAGAAAAGTAGTAAGTTCATATCCTACAGATGGATTAGCATACCCTTTATGGGGCAGATACAATGATTGAAGGATCCTGAAATATCACATATCAAAGAGGGGAGTTCACAAATAACTTCCCATAATCACGGACATGCGAGGACCAGTTAAATTAGGTTTATGTTTATGCTTCGAGGTTTATGTGCATGATTTGGTTGGGGCCAAGGCATTAGATTGTAGCAGTTTTTTCACTTGATCTCACCTGATCCCCTCTTCACTTTCACCTTTGTCCCAGACTGATTATAGCTACATGGATCCCATGACCCTTGACATAGTCCTCTCCTATCTCTTCTGCCTGCAGAAAAATTGGTAGGGTGCAACCCATGGAACTATTGTCTGTACTTTACCTGCTTACTATGGGAAACCATGGTGTAATTGTTTATATTGTAGGCAGCTGTGACTTCATTCGTGCTCCCTTATTGTATGGCATAGTTATTGTAATTTGATCCCTCGGATTAAAAAAATTGATCCCTCAGATGAAAAAGAGGGTGTGTGTGTGTGCCAAATGAATGCCACTTTTTCATTGCTCTTTATTTACTGAAAATATTTGTAAGCTGCCATTTCTCATGACTAGCTGTGCCATCCTAAACAGGCCTATTCAGAATCTTAAACAGAGGTGGGATCCAGCAGGTTCTCACAGGTTCCCGAGAGTAGGTTACTAATTATTTGTGTGTGCTGAGAGGGGGTTACTAATTGGTGATTTTGCCACATGATTTTTGCCTTAGTTATGCCCCTCCTCCACTCCTCAGCAGTAGCGCGCAGAACTTGAAGCAGTCTAGTAGGAGGTGCACCGGCGTGCGTGGCAGCCTGCGCCTGCGTGCATTCGTTTCCCACCCAAGGACTGGCGCAGCAGCTGCGTCCTTGCCACAGCCCCGCCCAGGAATGCCATGCCCCCGGAATGCCCGGCCACACCCCCATTGTGCCCCACCCAGCCCCATTGGCGCTACGCCACAGTTTGAATCCCACCACCATGGGAACCTGTTACAAAAAATTTTGGATCCCACCACTGATCTTAATCAAGTCAGCTCAATGGGGCTCGCTTCCAAGAAAGCGGTTTTGGGAGTCCACATTAAGTCAGGACCCAGGTTTTACAGTCTGTGGTCAGTTTGCGAAGATTTGAGTATTATCTGAGGGTGAGGATAATTTACCTTGCCGGCGAATTGTTGGAGTTCCAAAGAATGACATCATTCATTTGCCCTGGGATTTAGCAGCTCCGGGACATCTTTAAAAAGCTATTTCAGAAGGTCTGTGAATCCAACCTGTGTCTTCGCTTCTTAGGCCTGCTCCCAGCCACATCACGCGTTAGCTAATTCTGGCAGGGATGCAAAGTAAACTGCCACTGAAAGATGGAAAACATTATACAGGGAAATGGAAAATAAATATTTGGTGATCTAACATATTGATACGCATCCTTTGCCCTCTGTCTGAAAGGAGCTGAGGGAAAGGGAAGAGTCATTGTCTAAAGGAAACAATGATATCATCATCATCATTCAACTACTGCAGGTGCCTGAAGCAGGGAAGAAAATAAATGGGAGCACCTGAGTCAAGGGAGCCTTCACCTCCCAACTTGAGTTCCATGTTTTCTTCTTATTTATTCTTATTGGAGCAGCAGTTGCATAGTGGTTAAGAGCTCATGTATCTAATCTGGAGGAACCGGGTTTGATTCCCCGCTCTGCCACCTGAGCTGTGGAGGCTTATCTGGGGAATTCAGATTAGCCTGTACACTCCCGCACACGCCAGCTGGGTGACCTTGGGCTAGTCACAGCTTTTCGGAGCTCTCTCGGCCCCACCTACCTCACAGGGTGTTTGTTGTGAGGGGGGGAAGGGCAAGGAGATTCCAAGCCCCTTTGAGATCTCCTACGGGAGAGAAAGGGGGGGGATATAAATCCAAACTCTTCTTCTTCTTTTTTAATTTCTGGAGATGGGAACAGACTGGTTGGCCAATCCAGTGAAAAAGAGGAAAGGTCAAAAATAAACGAGAAGCCGGGAAACTGGATCCTTTTGCAAAATGCTGATAGAAGCTGTGAGGTCCCCCCAATCCATATCTGGAAATGGGTGCCATGCATTTTCACCAATCAAAACTGATTGCTTCTGCCATTATTATCGTATGTCTCAAAGAGATATAGACAAATCAGGGCTTCTGACAGTATTTTTGAAATGTGCAGAAGATCTGATTTCTGGCTGATTCGGCAAAGGATGTAGGACGCTATGTAACCCATTTTGGGAGGGGAGACTTCACACAGGCCCCACCCCCCCCCCAAATATGAGCCTGTCCCATTTAATTTCCCCCAGTTAGGGTTTTTCGACAATCACTAAACTAGCGATCCTTTTGAAAAAATCCCGGGCTGGAGCCGCCCCTGTGCTAATGGTCAGGCGCTTTATTTCCCTCCCTTCTACTGTGTCATCCATGGTCAGGGAGAATCCACCTTTGGGATAATAGCAGTCCATTTGTATTTGCAAAATAGAACGATCCCTTTCCCAATGAAAGGGCGAAAGCTTTCCCCCTTCTCTTTCTAAATGCAGGCGACAGCACAAACAATAAAATCTGCAATCAACTCCCCTCCCCTTGAAAATGCGCAGCTGGTTGTGGCGCATTAGCTTGACTGAAGGTGCTAGAAATATTAATCCTTCTAGAGAGGAATAAAAATGCTTTATTCAATAACACAATAGGCTCTCTTTTTTTAAAAAAAAATTCCAAGGTTAGGTATTTAATAATCACTCCAAGTGCTCATTTGGCAATTGTTCCCGCTTTGTTCCTCGTCCTTGGTAAAAATGGCCTCGTTTCTAAGAATGGATGTCACCACATGTGCTCCATGCATTCTTATTTAAGCATACATTGTGTGCATCGTATAATGAAAGATTTTCCACGAGCATCACAGATTTCCTTCGAGTGCATTTCTATGTGCTGTCACTCGGCATCCTCAGTGCCGCACCTGGGAGCAGTCAGAAAATCTCAGCTTTCCAGCAAATTATGAATATATTACTAATATAATATTAGGCACCTCTCTGTGTTAATCAAAGCTAAATTGGCCTACCAGTTTCTGGGAAAACAATGTTAATTCTCATCCGACTCTGTGACAAGCTGCACTGGGCACATACTATAGTTTTGGGAAGTGTTCCAAAATGCAGGAAAATAGCTATCATCTAAACCACAGGTGTCAAACTCGTGGCCCTCCAGATGTTATGAACTACAGTTCCCATCATCCCCTGCCAGCCTCACACTGGCAGGGGATTATGGGAACTGTAGTCCATAACATCTGGAGGGGCACGACTTTGACACCTATGATCTAAACCTCAGGACTGATTTCTCATAAGTGTGGTTTCACACAAACAAAGTTGTGGGGTGCCCCCCCCAAAAAAAATCTGCTAGTAATATGTTATTATCATCATGATTTATGAGTTGTGAGGCGAACAGCCCAATCCAGTTCTGGGGGGCTGGGGCAGCCAGGGATGGTGCTACCCAGTGGTGGGATCCAAACATTTTAATAACAGGTTCCGATGGTGGTGGGATTCAAACAGTGGCGCCGTCACACACACGCACCTCCAGTCTCTATTGGGCAGGGAGGTTGCTTTAGTAACCCCTTCTCGGCACTCAGAAAAAAATAGTAACTACTTTTAGAGAAGTGGTGAGAACTGGTTGGATTCCACCTCTGGTTCTACCGCTGCCCCACTACAGTGCCTTCAGAATGTTTCCAGGTGGGGTGGGGAGGCAGCTAGAAGGGGGGAAAGCCCCAGCACCCAGAAGCCCTCTATAGGACTTAATGGAGTTATGCCATTAAGGGTGGCATAACTCCAAGACCCACCCCTGCTCCACCCCACCCCACCCCACCCCATGCCGCCTTCTGATCAGATGCCAGCAGTGGCGTATCTACTGGGCGCCACTCTTCTGGTCACATGGGGGCGCACAATTGGCCCCCCATGTGACCAGGAAGTCCTGCTGCCTCATCGTTTTCGCGTGCCTCAACCTATCCGTATCAGTCAAGGCACGCAAAAACGATGAGGCAGCAGGACTTCCTGCTGCCTCCAAGCATCCTCAAACCCCTCCCCCCTCCCTCCCTCCCCTCTCCAGTCAGAAGAGACTGCAGGCTGCCGGCTGGCCATGCTGGCAGGGGCTGATGGGAATTGTAGTGCATAACATCTGGAGTGCCAAAGGTTCGTCACCACTGCCCTAGACCTTGCCCATGTCCATGGTGACATGGGGGGGTCAAGGTCAGTGGGTGGGTGGAGCCTGGGGGCATCAGGGGCGGAGCTGGGGGGCAGTGGGGCAGAGCCTGGGGGGGCATCCTGGAGACAATTTGTATCCGGGCGCCATTTACCCATGGTGCGCCTCTGGATGCCAGTGCTGCTCCATGGCAGCCCAGACTTCCAGATGTCACCACTGCAGAGCTGAAGGGTGGCTGGCCACTGGCACCTCTGCCCCCTCCACCAGAGAGGGTGCCCCTTGCACCAGCAGAGGGGAGCAACATGTCAGCACAGCCCTCAGCTGCTCTCTGTGCACGCTCAGCCCTCACCCCCATCTGGACTGGGCTGTTAACGTTATTAAATTGATGTATATGCCGGTCTAGCTGTAGATAAAGTGACCGTGAACTTATTCAGTCATCCTGGCTGAAATTTGTTCATGTAAATCCAGTCTTGTGTTCAGCATGCAAGCCTAGGAACATATTTAATAATTCAGGCGGCAGTGTGTGACAGTCTGCTATACTGTGTGGTGGACCATTCCTAATACATTTGTTGATGATCGGCCTGAAGATCAAATTTAAGAACTAAGAAGCCAACCCAGTGCATGTCCACTTCACTAACAGTTGACAAACCAAGAAAACTGTCTCTGATAACCAGTGGCGTAGCGCCCAAGGGACAAGGGGGGCATCTTGCACCAGGCATGCGCTGGGGCAGGGACATGGTGGGGGCCATGGCAGGGGCACAGGGTGCACACATGCCCTGGGCACAGTCCCCCCTTGCTACAGCTCTGCTGATGATTGGTGTTAACATGTCTGTCCCAATCAACAACATTGCATAGGTATTTTCCTCCTTATAGAATCACCAAATAACAAATATACATGAGCGAAACAGGCTTTGAAATATGGGTTTCTAACAAGCCAAAAAATGAAGGAAATTGTCCCCTAAGAGTTCTGAGCAAACAAAAGTACCAGCATCAAAACAGGCAGCCAAACCACTTCAAGTGTAGAGGTCAGTGTGAGATGCTGTCAAAAACGCTACAAGCAAGAACAATTGACTGACTTGCTAGGAAATTCTTCCCGTTTCTATTAGCAGGGACTGCTGGAAGTATATTTCCGATCCTCTGTTTCAACGAGACTCATTCTATGTGCAAAACCCACGCAAAACCACATGATCTCTGGAAGTTACTTGCACACAGAACAGATTATCAGAATAAGGAACAAGGAAAGGAAACTTTGCTTGGCACAGAATGGTCATCGTTGACTATCGAAACTTTGCCCTTTCCCAAGGCAAGAGACCGAAACTTGTCTGGCTTTTTTTTGTGCAACAAATCTCAAGAAGTTGTGTCAACTGGCCAGATTCTACATGACAGGCTGAACTAAGCCCAGCCTTACAAGAACAGCCTGCGAAGGATAAGACTGCATCCCATAAAATATAAATATCATGAACAAATACAAATGCTGCTGTTGTTACCCTGCATGACCCATGCTGTGGTTGAGGCTTTCCGCTGAACTGAAACAAACAGTCTGTCCCTGCACGCTTTTGCACTGGTGCCAATGGGAAATCAAAAGAGCTTTGTAACGTCAGGTATGAGGCAATTTTCCCACATCTAATGAACTTCAGTTGACCTAACTTAAGCAGACCTAAATCAGCTGCTCCTTCTGGGAGACTTGGACAGCGTGAAGTGCCTTAGACTCTTCCTTTCGCCCATATGTTTTTGTTTTATAGGGACGCTTACCGCCTATAATGAGGCAAAAGAAAAAGGTAACGGGGAGGGGAAGAGGAAA
Source organism: Sphaerodactylus townsendi (assembly GCF_021028975.2). Taxonomy (NCBI): domain Eukaryota; kingdom Metazoa; phylum Chordata; class Lepidosauria; order Squamata; family Sphaerodactylidae; genus Sphaerodactylus; species Sphaerodactylus townsendi. The sequence goes on from NC_059435.1 coordinate 64,129,297, forward strand.
TTCACAAGCCATTCTAAGCCATATTGCTGCAACAGTAAATTTTTCAATCAACATTTATTTAAGAAATATGTAGACACTTAAGATGATGGGTGTATTCTGGTTATTAAAGTTGTCATCTGTTGACAAATGGGTTGTAATTATGGTATTTGCAAGAGCATTTCGCATATGTTGTGCTGACATCTCCAGTTTATATATAGAGTGTGAGAGATGTATCTCTATTCCTCAAGCAAAGCTGCACTTGTAGACTCAAGTCAGCTATGAGAAGCCTCTGAGGGCCTTATTTAAATAATAATGGGTTAATATGCCTTATGAATAACTATTAGGCGATGAAAAGGAGAGATTTGATTCTTCGTGAACAAAGGAGGCCTCACTCGGGGGTATCACTAGCCTTGGCATAAACCATCAAAACGAGGGGAGGAGCAGAATGGTGAGGGCTGGCTGAACGCCACTGCGGCCATCTTGGTCTAAAGAAATATAACCACAGCAGTTCCATTATTTACAGTCTTTCATTTACAGTGCCTACAGGAGCTCTCACAGGAAGATTTTAATGAGCGTGACAAATTGCCGGGCTCTAATCCAAAGAGATGAACCAAATTTCAGGGCTCAAGTTATTAATTTTGCTCGATTTGCTGTAGCCTGGCCTGTCCTGTAAGCCTGAGGTGCAGAATTTAAAACAAAATGAGAAGGTTGTCATCCTTGTCAATGCTGCCCTAAGGACATTTTCCTGGGAGTAAACCCCATTGAGTAAGCCAGAATAAGATTTGGAGAGAACCTTCTTAGGATTGCTCTCTAACTGTGCTATCCAAAGGATGGGGGCGAAGCCGCAGTGGAAGCAATGTGACCCCTGTGCCGGTGTAATTCTCACTTATGCTGTGCAAACAGGCATGGATGCCAACTTAGAGGTAATTACATCAGCAGTCGTGGGGTGCCATGCAGCTCAATGGTGTGAGGATGTGGAAGTTTGTCCCTGGCAGTAGTCCTTTGACACAGGAGGCCATGTTGGCATGGATGGGGGGTTCCTGGAGTGTTTCTCAGAATGGAGCTGACTTTAGTCAGCTTCCTAAGCCCTTTGGGTCACCCCTGGGCAGACTTACACCAATCAAAAGGGTGGTGTAAGCCATTTCCCTGAATGGGGCTTTTTGCTGCCTGCAGGGGTATTCCTGTGTTTTCCTGCCAGCTGCCGCATGACCCCCTCCATTTGGATTGGGCTGTTAGTCCCCTAGGTATTCCCTGTCCTCTCCCCTCATAAAAGAGGAGTGTTATTTATCCCCTCAACACACTATGATGACAGCTAGTGTGTTATAGTGGTTGGAGTGTGGTATGGTGGTTAGAGTGTGATATGGTGGCAAAAAAATGGTCCTGTACCCTGTTCTAAACTATCACAGTGCACTTATTATTTACAGCCTACAATACAACCTGGAAATAAAGGCCTGCCATCAGTAGTCAAGAGAGCCCAGCTTGGTTTAAACTTGAAATCTCAGAGGTAGCTCCGATTAGAACAACAATAACACAAAAATTACACCACAACCAAGTTGCTAATTTTGTTTAAAGTGAAATGGAAGTCCCATCACAATGATAAAACACAAAAAATTGTTTTAAAATGCAGTTGCCATGATAATGCAGGGTGTCTGTGCGTGTGTGTCTGTCTGCATGTGTGAGTGTGTGTGTGAGTGTAGCTCACTGTCAGGCTAGGAGGGAAGCTCAGTCCCTTCCTATCTTTATGTGCCAAACTGATGTAATTAAAGAGGGAAGTAGCAACAATTTTTTTATTTCTGTGGACAGCTACACTAGTCCCTAGTGCAACCAATCAGTTTGCAGGGTGGAGAAAGGGGGATACATTCTCCCCTCCATGATACAGATGTCACATTTGGCACAAGGGGGTTTTTTGCCATCAAGTTTTAGTCAACCCTGTAGAGTTTTGACTTTGTCTCCCTTTATGTCACAACCCTGGTATTCCTTGGTGGTCTCCCATCTAAATACAGACCAGGGCCAATCCTGCTTAGCATCCAAGATCAGATGAGATTGGGACAGACACTTAACTGAGTGGATGTATAATGAACATTCCTCTGGAGAAAGGAGGGTGATTGCATGAATTGATCATACATCCAAGCATATATCCAGTTGGTATATCTATGTGCAGAGGTGTAGCTCCAAGGGGAAAAGGGGGGGTGCGACCACCCAGCGTGTGCCCCTGTGAGGGTGTGGTGGGGGCATTCCGAGGGGGGGGGGCAGGGCATTCCGGGGCAGGACAGGGACAGAGGATGCACCAGTGCACCGGGTGCTTTCCCCCCTTGCTACGCCTCTGTCCATGTGCAACATGTTATCAGCATCTCTTCCCCTTTTTTGAAAGAGAAAACTGCGCAGACCAGAAGTCTATACAATCAGGCAGTTTTCCTCTTGAACCACATAAAGTTTCTTGTCTCCAGGCTACAAGTAATCCTATAATCCTCACCCTTTTAGAAGTTAACTTGAACACAAAGACAATCATCCAAGGTTTTCTTCCTGATCCTTTGGATACAGTGCTATCGAACTCCAATCTCCTAATAGCTTCACTGGAAGCTTAGATATTTACAGTAAGAATAGTTTCAGTGTGTTCAGTCTCCTCCCACTCCCACCCGCCACTTTAATGGTTCCCTTTTCATTAACTGGACAAATGGTTCCAATGAATACTACAGCTCTGAAATACAATCAGCTCCACTTATGCTGCTCCAGGTTTAATTTAACCAGCTATTGAGGACATCCAAATGCTAGAATTTATTCCTACTTTCATTTGAAGCCAGAGGGGGAAAAAGAGCTCTAGCTAGAAGCAATTTAACTGCAGGTTATTAATAATACCTAATAAAAGGTGCTTTCAGAAACAAATATTATAGAACCAACAATGAAAGTCTGGAGCTGCATTGGACACTTACTTGCTTATTGCAACATGCCATACATATATCCAATTTTAAACTAGTAATTTACACTCATTAATATCTGCTGTAAAACAGATAAGGGGGGGAAATCTAATGTCTCTATTCTTCAAGAGTTGGTCTGTGCTTTAAACTTTGGCTCTGAGTAGAGGGGGAACTGGATTTTACTTCTCTTGTTGACAAAATCTCAGAAGATGACAAGTTGAAAATGTTTATGGACTATATACAGCCAGGAAACCACACAGCACCCCAGTGATTCCAGCCGTGAAAGCCTTCGACAATACATTTATGGACTATAGTTATCAAAAATGGTTTTAAAAAATCCTCATTTACTTACTTCATTTATAGCCCAAATTTCTCCCCAGCGGGAGCCCAAAACAACTTACACTGTTTTCCTGTCCTCCATTTTATCATCATAACAACTCTGTGAGATGAATTAGATGAGAGTGTGTGATGGGCCCGAGATTACCGAGCAAGCTTAGTTGTTTATGATCTCTTTTTTTTCAAGTTCAGTTTAGGAGCTAAGCTCCGTCTTCACTTTCTTATCCCCCTTCTATCAAAGGAAGCTAAAAGAATTGCCGGCAACTTTATAAGTGCAGATGTTCAGTCCTGGGTACTATTTTTTTTATTGTATAGAGTCTTGGAATGTCTTCTGTGGAACCATTCATCTATGTATTTTCATTCTACTTTATTGAACTATAAAAGGAGCTAATCAAGAAATGCAACACCTATTATCTAGAGTGTTTTTATAGGTGTGTTTGGCTTGAATGAACACAAGAATTTAATTCCTGTATGCTTCCCAAATGGTGTTAGAACTCATAAATTAAATGGCATCTGGACCATGTAAGGAGTTTCATGGGATATTTCCAAGGGAAAGCAAATGCCAAGGAATGTAACTTCATCTGTGTAATTCTTCGATACAGAACTCCCTCTAACATTTCCAGGGTAATAACAAAGGTACAGAACAGATCGTATGCAGAGTTACACCAGCCAAAGCTCAATGGTTCCAACAGACTTAGACAGGAGTAACTCAGCAAAGGATTGTGCCAGTAATCTGTTAAGTAGCAGCCTGCACAGTTATTTTATTTATTTATTTAATTTATTATTAGTTTTATATACCGCCCTCCCCCTGAGGGCTCAGGGCGGTTCACAACAGGTTAAAACATACATTAAAACATAATTTAAATACCAATTACATAAAAACAGAACCCATTAAAAATGTGGACGGCGTCTGGCTACCCCCCTCCCCCCCTTGCGCCCCTTATGCATACTCAGTCTTGTAAAAATGGAAGTGTCCAGAGGTGGGATCCAACCAGTTCTCACCACTTCCCTAGAAGTGGTTACTAATTTTTTCTGAGTGCCGAGAAGGGGTTACTAAAGCAACCTCCCTGCCCAATAGGGACTGGAGGTGCGTCTGTGCGGCGGCGCCACTGTTTGAATCCCACCACCATCGGAACCTGTTATTAAAATTTTTGGATCCCACCACTGGAAGTGTCATTTTCTTTCTGGTTAGCATTGTTCTGAAATAAGTACTGTTGAGTCTCGCAACCGAATCTATTCAATGTTTTTATTCTGACTCTTCCTAGAACCCCAAGGGAGTCTTTATGCCCCTCCCCTCCACCATGTTATCTCCAAACAATCATACAAGATTGGTCAGACTGAAAGAAACTGGCCTCAGCAGGCCAATCAAGCTTGACAGCTGTTGTAGTGAAATCTCCTTGCTGCTAGAGCAATGCTCTAGTCATAGGTAGAAAATAGCATTTAATGGTGTCACACTGCTGACCTATTTGGCCCAGAGTTGTGTGTCTCTTATGACTGGCAGCTAGAGCTGCAAAGCATCCTGTTCATCTTCTCGAAGAAGCAGCAGGAGACAAATAGAGAGAAAAAATCACCGCCAGCCCCTGTGCCACTATTATGGATTCCGCACAGCACAAATATAATGTTTTTAGGACTCTATGAAAAGCATTTTGGAGAAGAACTTCGCACAGCTCTCGTCCCCAAAATGACTTCTGTCCATTTTATTCCTCGCAACCTGGCTTTTTCCAAAAATCGCTAGTGATCTTTTTCCCCCAACCCAGATTAAAGACGTTTCCTGTCTGCTGAGTGAACAAAAGCAAGCAGGAAATGCTTTATTTCTCCTGCCCAAACCATTTGCTTTAATTTCTGCTGCTTGTGCTCACCATTTTGTGTGCAGCAGATTCTCCATGAAGTTTCCTCAGCTTCAAGTACATCTGCATGCTATTTTGCAGTTTAAAAGTACATTAATAAAGTTTGTTTGGCCTAGCGATCCCGCACACATGTCATTTTTCCTTTTGTTTTGTTTTGAGGGGGATATCTGTGAAGCTATGGCAACACAAATATACAAATATTGCAGCTTCTCTAATCATGTTGCTAAAGCTCTGCGCACATCCCCTTCAAAACAAAATGAAAGAAAAATAATGACACATGCTCAGGATTGCTGGGCAAAACAAACTTTATTCATCTGCTTTTTACAGCGAAATCATGCACGGATGAGCTGCAAGCAGAGGAAACCTTTGTGGGGAATCTCCACAGAGAATCTGCTGCAGCACACAAAATGGTAGAGGCAACTGTGAAACTGACAAGAGCTCTGTGTAGCAGGCAGGGGAAAAGATCCATTCTGGCTGGGAACACTTGTGTCCTCCCATGCTGTGGGAACACAAAATGCCAAAAATGGAGCTTTTAAAAATGTCCTAAAGATGTTTTATTTCTGCTGTGTGGAATCCACCTATGTCACCTCCAGGTACAAACTGTATGGTAAAACCATGGAGCACAGAGGCTGTTTTTGCACAGGCGGAATACAGCGCCCCAGGGACGCTAAAAACTGCATCCCTGGGGAGGAGTTTGCACAGCCTCGCCACCCCCAAGTGGCACGAAGACGCGCCTTTCGAAGCGCTGTCTTCCACCCGCTGCCATGCGAACGGCAGCAGATGGAAGCCGCCATTTACCCCAAACAGCTGCTTACCATCTGCTGTCTTCCAATGCTCTGTGGAGGCAACGGGATACGCCTCCTGACCTGTGTCGCTGAAGCCGTTGCTCTGGCCATGGGGGCGTGTCCCCTGGCCTCCACAGAGCTCCGGAGGACAGCAGAAGGTGAGGAGCCGTTTGGGGACGGCGCAGCCTGTGCAAAGGCTGCGCCATCGGTGACGCTTCCAGCAGGACTATCCATGTGAACAGTCCCGGGGGCGGGGGGGGGGGGGGCATCGGCATAAACTATGCCGACACACCCCTGCTCAGCACCCGTGTGGAAAGGGCCAGAGTCTCCAGAAAACCATAGAACCTCCAAAAATTCCAAGAGTTACCCACTCTCCTTTCCAGGTTATTTTGAGAAGATGTAGCAATGTTAGTGATGTCACATCCTCCCAGTGTCCCTCCCCTTCTTCATTCTGCTGGCTGCCAGGCTCATCAATTGCCAGTGATTTGGAGGAAAATCCACGCTGGTGGAACTCTTAAGTTCTTGGTAGATCCAGAAATGTTGTAGGGTCCCGAGATAAACCCACCACTCACTGTGCTTCTTTTATATTATATAACTCCTTCTCCCAGAGAGACCCTTGTCAAGCAAAATATAATAAAGAAACTACAGATGAAGTAGAGTCCATTTGTAAATGTTAACTGAAATGGCAAATTACAGGGCCCAAGTGTAGAAATAAAGCTGCTAATGATAGAGCCATTAGTGTAATGTAATGTTTTAAAGATTTCTAAACATGTCTTGAGCCTGATGGATAATAAGCTAATTAAATATACTATTCAGTTACAAAATTATTAGATTACGAGCCATAAGGGACAGGAACCTTCCTTTTCTTTTTCCAATAAATTTCCTTCGCCTAATCCATCTTGTGTCATTGGGGTAAATTAGCTGAAAAGTAAAATGAATGAGTTCAGTAGGAGAAACTTAAGATTGTCAAGACTCATCCCCCCCCCCCCCCACTTTAAACTTACTGATGATGATAATATATTGCCTGGTAAGGAGATATGGGAAACTCGAAAGCTTGCCTCCCTAATTCATGATATTTGAGGTTGATCCTAATGAATGGCATCCTGGTGTTTTTATATTTGTTCTAATCATTCCAACCATGTTTGGTTTCAATTCTCAAAATACTTTCTTGGAAATAAGCCCCACTGAATACATGGACACTTACTTCTGAGTAGACTTGCTTGGGCTTGCTCTCTGTCTTTTTCGGGATATTAAAATTCAGAAGCCTATTTTTCTGGGGAATTTCCTGAGACCCTTTCCTTCACTGTGAAAATTCTGGTTGTGCTCCCTGAGGTGGATTCCACACAGGCCACCACAATGGCTTCTGGTGGAGCCCAGAGGCCATTCGCATGCTGAGGTGTGAGCGGTCCCAGAGCAGCTGTGGCCTGCGGAGGCGCCTCTGCACAATGGCACCTCCATTTTGTTTCCCCACACTTACCTTCTCGAAGGGCAGTGCGGGCGTGCCTTCCCATACCTGTGGAGCTCCGCAAGGAGAGAAGGTAAGTGAGGGGGGAAATGCAAGTATTAAAAAGCGGTGCCTCCAACCCAGTGCCGTTTTTTCCAAAAGACAGCATTTCCGCCCCGGTGGGGGGGGGGGGAGCACAGCGCTGCCTCATTGTGGAGGCAGCGGCCATGCGAACAGTGCCCCAGAGATGGCGTCTTTACCGTCCCTGGGATGCTGTTTTTGGCCCGTGCGGAATCTGCCTGAAGTGGGGACCAGGCATTTTTGTAAATTGTTTCAATTAAGAACATAAGAACATAAGAACAAGCCAGCTGGATCAGACCAGAGTCCATCTAGTCCAGCACTCTGCTACTCGCAGTGGCCCACCAGGTGCCTTTGGGAGCTCACGTGCAGGATGTGAAAGCAATGGCCTGCTGCTGCTACTGCTCCTGAGCACCTTTTGTGGGTGGCATATATTTCTTTCCATTACGTATCCGTTTTGAAAAGTTGATATGCAGTTGTATGTCACTTACATCCATGCGTAGCATACTTATAATGTTGATCCATTACAGCATGCACACAACACTGAAATATATGTCTAATGAATGAAATTCAAAGCAGGAAAACAGACAACAGTGCAAACCATGGGTTCCGTTCTCTGAAAGGGGGCATGAAGTTGAAATGGAGATTTTCCGATCAAAACAGCCAGGATCAGAAATTCAAAAATCATCCTGAGTCTCTCACTTGAGATTGTTTAGAACTTTTCTTACAAATAGCCTCCAGCATTAGTTACCATATACACGAATATCCAGTGAATCATTTGTAAGCTTCTCCACAAAAGGGCTTTGCAACAGTCTGTTTGAAAGGGATTGTCAAAAGTGATATTCCAGCTCAGCTCCTTTATCTTCCCGAGCTCCGGAGGTGACTTTGAAAATTCTATACCATACAAAGAAGCATCGACAAAGCAAGAGGCTATTGTGCAATTAGCAGAGATAACTTTAACACGTCCTGTTCATGATGGCAAGCACAGTTCAAGGCAGACGGAGAAAGAACAATAGGAGCATGTTGGAAACAGGAAATGTCTGCTATAGACATTTCTCTGGTTGCAATAGATGATCCAGGTGCGGTCACACATTGACCAGGAAAGAGCTGTAGGCATTGTTGAGGAGAATAGCAAATCCCACAGGCATTCATCTCTAATATGCAGCTGTGGAGTCAAAGACAAACAAAAATTGTTCCAGCAATGAAGGAATACAATAGAAATCAAAGGGCAATCCATGTAGGGTGGCATCTAAGAATAACTCTCTTTATTATTCTTTTTAAAAACTTAATATGCTCAGTGACATCCCATTTTCGTTGAATCAGAAAAAGATTTATGGTGTCTCTACCTCCCCGCAAAAAAATCAGAAATTTTGCTTCAAAGGTAGTTGCACAAGATGTTGAAACATGATGTTTGCAACCTCACAAGGAGGTGCAGAAAAAGAGGAGCCCTCAACCTGTTTGCATTATTCAAGCTAAGTGTTCGATTCACAGCAGCCCTCATTAGCCAGGCTGCCTGCTAAGATTGCTAAAAGGACCCTCAGTTTTTAGAGCCAGTACAAAAGACTAGCTTCTGGGCTTCGGAGAGACGTTGAGCTGGTCGCCGTTGAAAACTGGAGGCTGATCTAAAGGGACCTTTGGTCAGGCGCAACAGAAATCTTCTTTGCTTGTGTGTGAGTGTAAAGTACCCTTAAATCACAACTGATTTATGGTGACCCTTTATGGAGTTTTCAAGGTGGTTTGCCATTGCCACCTTTTGCATGGCAATCTTGGGATTCCTTGGTGGTCTATCCAAATACTAACTGGGGCTGACCCTGCTTAGCTTCCAAGACATGATGAGATTGGGCTAGCCTGGGCCATCCATGTCGGGGCCTTTTTAAAATTACTTATGTTTTTAAATTCACACTAAAGCCTCGGGTCACACATATTGCTCGCCTGGCTCTTTATCATTTTCACCGGGCAAGACTATTGGCAACCTATCTGACCAAAACCGACCTGTCTAGAGTCATCTGTGCAACAAGTTTTGTATTTTACAGTCTTATATTTTATTGTATTTACGACATTTACTTTATTTCATATGACAGAAGTCGACCTCAGCCTGTAAGGGGAAAGGTGGCGTACAAATATAATCATGGAACTCAAGGTGGCTAATAGAATTATCTTCGGGCTTTTGGGCCTAAGAATGAGATTTGTGGGGAAGAGGGCTTATTTCTGTCAGGGAAGGTTGACAACTCAGGTCCACCAGATAGTCCTCATGAGTGGTGGGATCCAAAAATTTTTGTAACAGGTTCCCATGATGGTGGGATTCAAACTGTGGTGTAGCGCCAATGGGGCTGGGCGGGGCATTCAGGGGTGTGGCCGGGCATTCTGGGGGCGGGGCATTCCTGGGCGGGGTTGTGGCAAGGATGCAGCCACTGCGCTGGTCCTTGGTCGGGAAACAAATGCACGCAGGCGCAGGCTGCCACGCACGCCGGTGCACCTCCTGCTAGACTGCTTCAAGTTCTGCGTGCTACTGCTGAGAGGAGGGGCGTAACTAAGGCAAAAATCACGTGGCAAAATCACCAATTAGTAATCCCCTCTCGGCACACACAAATAATTAGTAACCGACTCTCGGGAACCTGTGAGAACCTGCTGGATCCCACCTCTGTACCAATTGATGATGTTTAGTGATGACCTTGGAAATTTCCACTGCAAGTACTGTTTCTTCTCCAAGTGAATGCTTAAGGTTGCAGTTCTAAGAACCCTTCCCTGGGATATGCCTCATGGAATAGAATTGAGTCGACCTGTTTAGGAGTGCTTTCCAAATTTAATGTCTAAGGGCTCAGTCAGATGAGAGAAAGTTCATATGTCTCATTACATTCATAAAATGCAAATTGCAAGCTCTTGGGATCTCAGTTTGCCTCAGGACTGTGTAGGGAAGAATGAGAAGATTTAATAGTTTAACTTCCACTGGGTTTTGCTACTTCAAACTGAGCTTGTGCCATTGTTGTTCTCATTATAAATGGGAATATATACATATTAGCTGTCCAAAAGTGGAAGAAAGTATCAGTTTTGAGTATATATATATACTCAAAACTGAGTATATATATATACTCAAAACTGAGTGGAGGTTGAAGGGTTAAACACCTGTGCAAGTTCTGCATGGCCCCATGGCAAACTGAGGCAGCAAGACTGCAATATGCTTTTTAGGGCAAGAAGGAGAGGTGTGATCAGTGGTGGGATTCTATTAATTTATCCACCAGTTCAGTCCCTCATTGTGGCCCCGCCACCCACTAATCTGGTTTCTGCGGAGCAACATCTCCCCACCTTTTCCATGTTGGGCCACTGGGGAAAAGTGAGGGAAGGTGGTGGCTGCAGTTTGACCCACGTGCTGCTGGACTGCCTGCCTGCCCCTGAAGTGGCTGGGCTTCTTTTCACAGGCTAGCTGTGGGAGGTGGCCAGCCTCGCAGCAGGCTGCGTGCCTGGGAACCGGCTGCACAGCCCGGGGGGGGGGGGCTATTTCCAGTATTGGCTGGGAGGCCTGGGTGGGCGGCGGCCACCGGAGGAATCCGCAAGGGGTTGGCCAGCGAGCCTCCTATGAGGGCCTCTGGTTGCCACTGCCCAACCAGGCCTCCTGGCCAAAGGCTCCCATCAGGCCGCACAACCGGCCCCAAGGCGTGTGGCCCGCTCCAAGGCCGGCCGCCTCCCATGGCCAAGCAGTGAAAAGAAATTAGGTCCTTTTGGTGGTTGGGCGGCCAGCCCAGTGGCACGTAGGCCAAGCCTCAGCCGCTGCCTTCCCTCACCTCCCCCCGGCAGCCACTCCCCTGGGGTGGTGCGATTCAGCTGGTTTGGCAAACTCAGCAAAAAATTAGCTACTGGTTCTGCCGAACCTGAGTGAACTGGCTGAATTTCACCACGGGGTGTGATCTTTGTTTCAGCTGCTTGAACCTTTAAATGAGCTTTAATCCAGGAGGTATCCAATTCATCACCCCTGTCTCAGACCTGTTATGTGGCCTTAGGTAAACCAACTGCAGCTCTGCAAATACTGACATAACAATACTGACCTACCTACTGGGCTCCTGTAAGACTTACAAGAAGCTGTAGGATGTTAAGAAGATGTGAAGAAGAGGAGACTTTAGATTTATACTCCACTTTTCTCAACCTTATGGAGTCTCAAAGTGTCTTACAAACTCCTTTCTTTTCCTTCCCCACACAGACACTTTGTGAGGTAGGTGGGGCTTAGAGAGTTTTGAGAGAGCTGTGACTAGCCCAAGGACCTCCAGAAGGCTTCAAGTGGAGGAATGGGAAATCAAACCCAGTTCTCCAGATCAGAGTCCTGTGCTCTTAACCAATACACCCTGCCAGCCCTCTGAACCACTACAACACACTAATCATTGGGGTTCCATCTGCCATTTGTAGAGCAGGGGTTAACTTTTGTGTAAAGAGCATGATATAAATGCTACGTTGATATTTTTAACATCACAAAAGATGCAATTTTGCTCTGGAGCCAAGGCTGCCAAGAGTCCCAATGGGACCACTGGCAGATTCCCTCTGGAAACATCCAAACATCACATGAAAACAAATTGCCCAACTCCTAGAATACCTGCAAGGACCAGGCCTTCTAGAACTTTGTCTCCGTTCTCCCATTGGCAGTCCTGCCTTGAGAATCCACTGATTTAATTTGCCAAAAGAAAAGCCACCCAGACTGAAACTTCCCCAGATGTTCTAAATGAAATGGGAGGACCACAACAGAAATGTTTTCACTCATGGTCTCATATCACAGAGATCCATCTAGAACATTCTCACTGATGTCAGTAGAGTTACCCGTGGAATGTTGACCAGAGAAATTATGTCTTCACCTCCCGTTCTCAGCCCAGCATCTGTCAGCCGAAGAGCAAACTGTGTACAGAGAGCAATTTTCATAGTAGTGGGAAAAACAGGAAAGAATGAATTGGGTAACTCCAGGAAATGGATTTCCTCAAGGAAGGAAAATGGTGTGGGATGTGGAGGGACAGAGCTTAAAATGACTGTTTGAACTGATGCCAGAAAAAGAACAGTTCTCAGCTCCAGCTCAGGATGAATGGGTGCTCAAGGAATCGGAGACAATTTATTCATGGTTCAGGATAATTAAGGGATGCAGCTAATGTATCAGACACAAATAAAGAGTGTACTTTTCAGTATGTGTACAACAGAGAAAGAAAAGGGAGGCTGATTTTGGCTCCCATTTGGTCTCAAATGGTTTCTGATCATAAAATTGATATATATGCGTTTACTGACATGTCATAAACAGTGATACATTGTCCTTCTGAAAGTTTGGCAAGGGCTGGAACAGACAATAGTTTTAAGAGAGAGAGAGGGTGATAGCGTCAAAACATCTTTGCTGAATACACACAGGGAGACATTTCTTTTGTCCCAGTATTTTTGCGGGTCAAATAGGTTTTGCAGGTTTTTCGGACATTATGAAAAACTTGCTCAACTCCTTTGACCAGCGATGCAAGTAGGGCCAACAAGATAAATGTGTGGACCCACCAGGAGCTACTGGAAAGACAGTGCTTTCAACAGTCTTTTTAAAAAAGCTAGTCTCTATCTCCAGATCAAATTTGCCAGAGCCAGACTGGTCGGATCTGTTACAAAAATCAAGTGTCCCTCTGTGAAATAAGTTCTGACCTGGATAATCCAGGAAAGTCTGATTTCGTAAGATCTCGGAAGCTCAACTGGGTAAGCCTTGGTCAATATTTGGATTGGAGTCCACCAAGACGTCCACACGTTCTACACAGAATCAGGCAGTCGCAAATAACCTCTGAATATCTCTTGCTTTGAAAATCCTATGGGGTCGCCTGTGACCTGATTGTACTTCCAGTCCCAGCAATGATGACAGACAACTTTCTGGGTTGAAAAAGGCCACAACTTTATTGGTTACAGTAGCTCTCAGAGGTTTGGCACAGCATTGAGCCACAGATCCTAGCATTGGTCAACCTGCCTGCTGACTGAGGTACCCCACCCCAGCCCTTCTACTGAAGGGGATACCATGGGATGGTGTAACCCCCATGCTCAGAATGGGTTGACCCAGTAAGGGGTGGAGACTCAAAGCAGCAAGAGGCTGCAGCAAACCTCATGTAGTTTGGAGGAGACAAGGCTACCAGACTCGGACCTTGATTTCTATAAGCCCTTAACACCTTATTAAGGTAACTGCAATGTTGTTGGGAACTACTGGGAAGGTAGTTGTTTATTTTTGCTATGTTGTAAATGTTAGAGTTTATTGTTTCAGGGTTTCTTTTTATGTTTGTAATGGGTGAGAGTTCTCCTGGAAACCTTCATCATGTTGAATCCTGTTCACCAAGCCCTTGGAGTCTTCAGGAGCCAACCCATTTGCAAGAAGAAATGGAGTTGGCATTACAAGACTGTAACTAGAAGGACTTGAAAAATACAACCTGAACAGGACCTTGAAGTGTGATGTTAAATGTTGATGTTATATGTTATATGTTAAGAAAGTAAACCATATTGTTTTTAAAATTTGTTGTTGCAAACTCATTCCAAGTTCTGCCCCACAGAACCCACAAACTGAGGTTACAATGGCAGGATGCAGGATTCTACGTGGGTATTAAAGATTAGCAGCAACAGGCCTAATGCTGGTGTAAAAATATCCTGAGCAAGGTCTGAAGGTGGATGAGCTTGGTTACGAACCAGAGGGCAAGAACCTAAGGCAAGTTCATGGATCCCAGCCTGAGTAGATCGATTACCTGGTGGACAAGCCAGAATGTTTACTTTTTTGTTTTGTTTGTCTTCATACTGTATTTCACATAAATGTAAAATGTGTTTTTGTAAGTCACATGGAGAAGAAGATTGGGATCGAAATAAACAAAATAAATAAGAATCAGTAGCTGTCTGCTGGTTTTTGTCCCAATCATGAAAAAGAGTAAATCATGTCTTAAGCCTCGGGCCCAATGCTAATGGTTGGGGAGAGGGGTTTGATCCTGGGCAAGATGGCTTCAGGGCCTTTCCCGAGGTAGGGGAAAGCAAACCAATAATTTGGGCCTTTTTTGGTGCCCTATGCGAAGCTAGAATTGCAACCCTGCTAAGATTGGTGCATGGGCCATTTTGCTGGGTCTCATGATTGGGGCTGCCAGCTCTGAGTTGAGAAATACCCAGAGATGTTGGGGGTGCAGCCTGAGGAAGGTGGGGTTTGGGGAGGAGAGGAGCTTCCATGAGATATAATGCCACAGAATCCCCCTCCAAAGTGGCCAATTTCCAGTGGCGGAGCTACAAGGGGACAGGGGATGCACCGTGCACCAGGCGCACGCCTGGGGGGGCGCATAAAATTGCCCCCAGGCCCCTTACCTCTGCCTCCCCCCTGTGGTGCCCCCCACCCACCTTCCCACACTTACCTTAGTTCCTTTCCTTTTTCTTGAACTTTTTCAGGCTGCAAAAGGCCTGTTCACAGTAAAAACGGCCTGATGGGAACTACAGTTCCCATGAGACCTTAGGGCTCACAAGGTCTCCTGGGAAGTATAGTTCCCATCAGGCCGTTTTTACTGTGAACAGGCCTTTTGCAGCCTGAAAGAGTTCGAGGAAAAGGAAAGGAACTAAGGTAAGTGTGGGAAGGGGAGAAGGGGTGCCGTGAGGGGGGGGCATGGGGGTGGAAAATATAGACTGTGCACCAGGTGCAGTTTGGCCCAGCTACGCCTCTGCCAGTTTCTCCACCAGAACTGATCTCTGTCACCTGAGATCTCCAGCAACTACCTAGAAGCTGGCAACCATACTCATGACCCTAGGCAATATTTGATCTTTCCATTTTCCAGAGCTGCCTGGCTCAAGCCTTCAGGGGCTGTGGGTCTGTAAGTGCTAAAGTGATTGGCTTGGCAGGGAGTTTTCTTAAAAGGACTAGTATCTGGGCAGCAAGCCCACTACTTCTCCAGCATGGCTTCCATCCCTGTTCTCTGGTCCATTAAGCTATACTTTGGACTCCATCTGGATATGACAAAACACTATAATTAACATCACTAACAGACTACATGATATCTAAGGTTAGAAACAAATTATTCCAAGGGAGAAATTATCCAAACAAGACACACATTTTTATAGCACACACTTATTTTCTCAAATTGTTGCATGCATCCCGGAAAGATACGTTGATTACTAAAAATAAACCCGCATTAATGATAGGGGGGAATAAATTTGATTTTCAATGGCAGTCTCATTTCCATTAAAGACTGCACCACTTAAGGGAAACATCTAAAATTAGATGATTTATGGGTTCCTTAATTTTCATTTGCATACTACTGTATCATGAATTTAAAAGTGTGATCGCTCCTGGTTTTGCAGTTATATTGATAGGTTCTGTAGGTAACAAATGATAAGATGTAAATGACAGAGATGCTTCATCACTCAGCCCTTGGTATCAGTACATACATCACAATAAGCGCAGTCAAACATCTGAGTGTGTTTGATTGTACATAAAAAAGCCAACTGTGCATGTGCTCACTTTCCTCATTTTATTAATTTACAATATTTATACACCTGTAATTTGCCCAGGCATTTGGGGACCCAAGTCTTAGCTTCCCTCTTCCCCATTTGTTAGCTCCTTTCTCTTTGCTGTTTATCACCAGCATGAAAAAGAGTTATATTTTAAAGTTGCGTAAAGTGTGGTCAAGTTGTAACCAACTTACAGTGACCCCAACAAAGGGCTTTCAAGGGAAAAGCAGAGAGGGTTTGCCATTGCCTTCCTCTGCAGAGTCTTCCTTGGTCTACAGCAGGGGTCTTCAAACTATGGTGCTCCAGATGTTCACAGACTACAATTCCCATCAACCCCTGCCAGCATGGCCAAGTGGTAGGGCTCATGGGAATTGTAGTCTAAGAACATCTGGAGGGCCATAGTTTGAAGACCCCTGGTCTACAGAGTCGCCCATCCAAGTATTAACCCTGCTTAGTTTCCACGATCTGAAAACATCAGAATATGCCATGCCACCTTCCCTATTTTTCAGTTACTGACTTGTAAATGTCAAATGTCTCACTGTGTCCATGATGTCTGACCTGCCTTGGTTTAATCAATGGTGAAGGTCGCTGAACTGTCTGGACCTGGAACAATTCTCTTGTCTTGAGAGCCAGTGTGGTGTAGTGGTTAAGAGCAGGTGGATTCTAATCTGGAGAACTGGGTTTGATTTCCCCACTCCTCCACCTGAGTGGCAGAGGCTTAACTGGTGAATCACACGTTTCCACACTCCTGCATTTTTGCTGGGTGACCTTGGGCTAGTCACAGTTCTTCGGAACTCTCTCAGCCTCACCTACCTCAGAAGGTGTCTGTAGTGGGGAGAGGAAGGGAAAGGAGCTTGTAGGCCACCTTGAGTCTCCTTACAGGAGGGAAAGGTGGGATATGAATCCAAACTCTTCTTCTTTTCAGATGCCCATTCCCTTTCTGTCTCAGTTTACTACTGGGATCAGCCTGGCTGAAACAGCAGCCTGTACCTCTGATGCCCATATGGACTTCAGAAGCAGAACCCACAGTTTAAAGTCAGATTGGCCAGGCCAGACCCAGCATTAAACAGTGGGCTCCCCTTCTGAAGGTCATGTGGTCTTCGGAGATGGGAGCCCACAATTTAAAAACTGGACCGTCCAGGGCAATGGAGTTCTTGGCAGAGAAGGGGCGAAGAGGCTGAGAGCACTGCCCCCTTAAAATAGTTCCAAGGGCATGTGCCGTGGCTGCCCCATCCTAGATTCACTTTTCGTCACACACTTTTCATTAAAAAAATGCAAGCAAGTGTATTAATTTGTTTTATCAGGAAAGAACAATCAATGTGAGCGTACTACCAAAGAAGTAAGGAAAGCTCAAGGTAAAGCATTGGGGAATTCCGCTTGCCTATACCCAATCAGTGAAGATGTGATACAAATAAAATTGAACCCTCTTGTGCTGCCTTTGATGAAAACAGAGCACCTGGAAACATTTTGAAGCTCTACAGCTGCTGCCACTTCTCCGTTTTCAATTAAATGTACAGACAAGAGTGGTCGTTTCACTTTATCTCGCAATAATTTACAGAGAAGGAATGGGAGCAGGGTTTTCGAACACGGTCCCTTCTGAATCGAAAGCAAATGGACTACATTAAGCAAAGTTTTTCACAATTTACTGTCCTGCACCTGGATACCATGACTATTTTGTTCCTGGAGACTTCTCAGCAGACAATTTCACGGGTGCCTGTAAGAAGACGGCTAAAAGAGTAAGACAAGATCAACCTGAAATACCGATTAATTGGTAACTGACTATTATAAAATTGTGATTAGTTGATAACGATGGGCTGGTTAATGGAACTGTACAATTTTGTCTGTCAAGAGTAAACCCAATTAAGAATGAGATAAATACAATGCAAAACATTTGAGGGAAATTGTCGACAAATGGAATAATTTCCATTCATCTCTGGCTTAACGGACCATACATACAATGCTTTGTATTTGCTTGTTTGGTTCATTTATATCCCATTTTTCTCCCAGTGAGGACCCAAGGTGGCTTACATAATCTCCTCTTTTCCATTTTATTCTCACAACAACCCCATGAAGTAGGTTAGGCTTAAAGTACGTGACTAGCCCAACGTCACCCAGCAAACTTCAATTTCTGAGTGGAGATTCAAACCTGATTCTCACAGATCCTAGTCCAGTGGTGGCGAACCTTTGGCACTCCAGATGTTATGGACTACAATTCCCATCAGCCCCTGCCAATTGGCCATGCTGGGAGGGGCTGATGGGAATTGTAGTCCATAACATCTGGAGTGCCAAAGGTTCGCCACCACGGTCCTAGTCTAACACTCTAACCACTGTACTATGCTGCCTCTGTATCCTACCACTCCACAACGCACTGCTGAAAGCCTTCTGCCAGCATAAGGAGGAAGTTAGAGGAAATCTTATGCTGGAAAAATGCTCCTAAGGTTGGAGGGAACTTTTTATTTGGATCAGATATTCCAGAGTCCTGTTTGCAATGGAGGACACCTAGGTGCAAGATCATGAACAAAAAGAGAAGCCAATATTCTTGATGTACCTGTTTTCAGTGGAGGACAGCTAGGTGTATTGTCATGAATAAGGACTGAAGCCTGATTCTGTACCAGGTGTTCTCAGGTGAGCACGAACATTCCCGTTGGCTATCATGATTAATAGCTATCAAGAGGTCTACGCCCCAGGCATTTGACTCACCTTTTTTATCAGTCACTTTTTCATCTTATGGTACTGAATAGCAGAAGATAATGATACATTTGTATAAAGAGCTTTTGTCTGTTGTGACTCTGCTGCCAATCAATTTCACCGGGTGTCATGAGACCAAACCATTATTCCTCTCCTTTCTTCAAAATTAAAGTGGGTGGCATAGATCACTTGAGAAAGCTTCTGTATTTCGGGCGGCTGCATTTGAAGTTGAAGCGCCGCTGATTAAAAGTCATCCTTCCTCATTAATCACCTGAAGGCTTAATTGATTAGCATACTGATTCATCCAATTAAAGCTGGCTGCCCTACAAAATGTATCAGTGAAGAGGTGAGCCCTTTCTCAAGATATGCAACAGGCCAAACAAGACGTGATGGCATCCACCTGGCTCAGTGGTGGGATCCAAAATTTTAGTAACAGGTTCCCATGGTGGTGGGATTCAAACAGTGGCGTAGCGCCAATGGGGCTGGGCGGGGCACAACAGGGGTGTGGCTGGGCATTCCAGGGGCGGGGCATTGCTGGGCGGGGCTGTGGCAAGGATGCAGCCGCTGCGCCGGTCCTTGGGCGGGAAACAAATGCATGCAGGTGCAGGCTGCCACGCACGCCGGTGCACCTCCTGCTGGACTGCTTCAAGTTCTGCGCACTACTGCTGAGGAGAGGAGGAGGGGCGTAATTAAGGCAAAAATCACGTGGCAAAATCACCAATTAGTAACCCCCTCTTGGCACACACAAATAATTAGTAACCTACTCTCGGGAACCTGTGAGAACCTACTGGATCTCACCTCTGACCTGGCTGCTACCAAGATGCCACCACCTTCCAAAAAGCGGTTTGGCAATGCCATGAATGCCCAAATGCTGTTGGGCTACAGCACAGAACATGTGTTACCCTCCCCCCACCAGCACCTTATGAAGGGCTGGAACACCTCTCCCCAATGTACAGCTGCTTCAGAGCTGAAAAAGACATGTTTGGGAGAAACAAGGACAATTCTGTGCTGCAGAATTGGGCCCTTGCAACATTTTTAATGACCCCATCCAAAAGGGTTTTTTTCCCACCCCTGGGAGTGGCTCAAGGCTGCGCTGGAAGATTTATCCTCTCCGGCGCACTTTCCCCAGCGGAGAGATGAATATGCTTGCATGCAGCCACTGCAGCCCTCCCCTGCAGTGGGATGCGGTGCTGGTTCACTGCGCCACTGCCGCCCCATCAGCATCGTGGGGGTGGTTCAGGGGAGGAGCTGATGCCAGTCAGCTTCTTCCCAGCCATCGCCCCTGTTGCACCAGCAGCCAGGGCTTAGAACTTATGCCACCTTTTTGGAGGCATAAGTCTACTAAGCCCAATGGGGCTTCCTGGCTGCAGGGGTGCTTTTTTCCATTTTAAGCCTCTCCATACCGCTGGGAAGCTTCCATGGGACCATCGGACAGAGCGGTTGTGACTCCACAGCCAGGTGCCCAGCCTGTTGGATGGGGTTGCCCATCAGGAGCTGATGGGAATCATAGTCCATGAACATCTGGAGGGCAGAGTTGGACACCCCTGTCCTACATGTTCTTTGCATAATGCTTAGAACTTCTGAAAAGGGATTCTTGCCTCCCATCCTTCCTTTGTTGCTTCTCCAGTGGTTAATTCTGGGACAAAAAGGGCTGACTTGACACCTCATGTTTCGAGAAACATGAAAAAGCTGGTGTCTCAGCCTGGAGCTCCATTACAGCCTTCCCCCCGCAATGCAAAGGCATCCCTTTCCCCCCGCCCATGCTCAAAAATATAGTTTGTGTCTCTGGTCTCATTTTTCCACAGCCCATTAAATCATTCCAGCTTGAGACCACTGACGTGTTATATTTTTTCAGTGCCCTACATTGTCAGTGTTATTCGCAGTAGGAGAGAGCTAAAAATAAACATGTACTTGAGCTCTGAGAGAGAGAGAGAACGAGAGAGGGAGAGAGAATGTGTGTCGATTCCGTTCTTCAGTAGGGAAAAGTGTGCTGAAATTTAATCCTCAGCCCTCTGTCTTTCTGCCTGGGATCATGTCCGAAATGATTAGAATGATTCCAATAACTGGAATAATTTCAGTAGTTAGAAAGATGCTTTGTGATGGAAAGGCATTTGTCTTTGTTATTATTTTGAAATAATTTTATTCAGGGCAGATAGAGTAAAATTTCTCCTGATCTCTGTTCCTGGCCATTATTTTTTTTTTTCTATTGCCCATTATATGACACGGTGCGATCTACACTGATTCAAGTTATTCCACAGTCTTTGGGGTCAGATGAGGTTTGCATCTGTTTTCTTTGGGCGGACGTAAACCCAGGATTACGTGCAGGGTTGCTTCTTTCATGTGTTTATCAGCTCAATTAAGGAAAAGGTTTGTGCGTGCCAACTCCCAAAAATAGAACGGTCAGTTTTGGGGTTATCCGTGGAATCAATTATTGTATTTTATCGTATTATATATTTTATTTTATTGTAGCTCTTTTATTACTACAGTGTCAAGTTACGTTGTTAAGGCCTGTGGCTATGACACTTAATACATATTTACATATAAATAATTTTGGTCAAATTAATTTATTGTGGAGGCAGCTAATAGTCAGTCTTGGAGAATAAACGTTTGCTTTGCTATTTAATAGATCATTTTATTTAGAGATAGTCAATGGGAACAAAACAGACTCTGTTTTGTGAAACCAAATAACATTTTTGCTGATTTTCTGCACACATACACATCTGTTGTTGCCTCCCCCCCCCCCCATTTCCAAGGGTCCACCAACCTTCAGGAGAAGGATTCTGGAAGTCCCAACAGGTTGCAGTGGAAAGCAAGAGATTGTTAAGTTGAATTGCATGAATGTTCATTAGAATGTGGTTCTTATGCGACACTCCAGCATCTTGGGGTTGTGTTACAGCTGGGAATGCCCAAAACTTTGTGGGTTCAGATTGCATCCTGATTGCAGTCACAATTGTCCCAATGATTTATTAATGATGGGATGGACTATTTGCCAGTCCATTCATCCGAGTCTGCTGGGTGCCCACACAACAGCATGCATGCATGATTAGCGTTCGCACATGCATATTGTCTCTTAACACCTGATGGCACCAGTGTAGCAGTGGTACAGTACAAAGGTCTTTGCTCTGAAGATGTCATGGGAAAATGTCTTGGGGGAAAAAACATTCATTTTACCATAGATCCAACCAGAGGTGGGATCCAGCAGGTTCTCACAGGTTCCCGAGAGTAGGTTACTAATTATTTGTGTGCGCCGAGAGGGGGTTACTAATTGGTGATTTTGCCACGTGATTTTTGCCTTAGCTATGCCCTCCTCTCAGCAGTAGCACGCAGAACTTGAAGCAGTCTAGCAGGAGGTGTACCGGCGTGCGTGGCAGCCTGTGCCTGCGTGCATTCGTTTCCCGCCCAAGGACCGGCGCAGCGGCTGCGTCCTTGCCACAGCCCCACTTAGGAATGCCCCACCCCCGGAATGCCCGGCCACGCCCTTGAATGCCCCACCCATTGGCGCTACGCCACAGTTTGAATCCCACCACTATGGGAACTTGTTACTAAAATTTTTGGATCCCACCTCTGGATCCAACCTATCACTTTAACCTTTCCCCACATCTCTCACAAATGCTTCCAGCTGAGTGGCATTGGATACTTTTAATAAAACCAATGCATGTCTGAAATTTCATTCATGCACTTATTCATTCAGCCACAGAAATGGGAGACACCAATCCATTTCCCTCCTCCCTGTTGAGTGCAGCACCAGTGTGGCTTAGTAATTTAGGAACAGCAGACTCTAATCTGGCGAACTGGGTTTGTTTCTCCATTTCTCCACATGAAGCCTGCTGGGTGATGTTGGGCTAGTCACAGTTCTCTCAGAACTCTCTCAGTCCCATGTGCCTCACAAGGTGTCTGTTGTGGGGAGAGGAAGGGAAAGAGTTTGTAAGCCACTTTGAGATTCATTTTAGTAGAGAAAATTGGGGTATAAGAACCAACTCTCTTCTTCTACACCCCAAATCTGAAGATGATGATGTCACTGGGACTGGTTTTAGGATTGCAGTTTCCCTAAATGAGGAATAGCTGGAAATACTTATTTATCATTTATTATTTTATTAAATTTGTACCCTGCCCATTCTCGGCAAAGGCCTGGCTCAGGGCAGCATACAGTGAGATTAAAGCCATATCTGTAGCATACATTATAAAACAGATTGACATGTAAAGTCTAGAGAAATTCTACCTTCATCCTGACACAAATCAAATTCTGTTTCTCTGGAGGGAGAAGGGGAGGGTGTTTGCAAACTGGCCATGCACCAGGTAAGGCAAGCCGGCTTTTGTGAGGAACAGCGACTAGGTAACTCTAAGCTAGAGGTGGGATCCAGCAGGTTCTCACAGGTTCCCGAGAGTAGGTTACTAATTATTTGTGTGTGCCGAGAGGGGGTTACTAATCGGTGATTTTGCCATGTGATTTTTGCCTTAGTCATGCCCCTCCTCCGCTCCTCAGCAGTAGTGCGCAGAACTTGAAGCAGTCTAGCAGGAGGTGCACCGGCGTGTGTGGCAGCCTGTGCCTGCCTGCATTCGTTTCCCACCCAAGGACCGGCGCAGTGGCTGCGTCCTTGCCACAGCCTCGCCCAGCAATGCCCCTCCCCTGGAATGCTCGACCACACCCCTGTTGTGCCCCACCCAGCCCCATTGGTGCTACGCCACTGTTTGAATCCCACCACCATGGGAACCTGTTACTAAAATGTTCGGATCCCACCACTGCGCCCTGTTCTGTAACAAACTGAGTGCCAAATTAGATGTTTTTATTTTTTTAAAAGTCAAGTCCTAAACTTTTCTCTCTCCCCTTGGAGTCACATAGCAGCTGCAGAGACTAAGTGTATAATATTGCTGAAAATTATGAATGGAGAAGGAGGGAGTCTTTCCTTCCCTTCCATGCTATTTTCCTGACTAGAAACCTCATGGGGTGGGAGGAATTATTTTTCCTCTCCTTGGCTCTCCACATGCAGTATTCTGGGCACATGGATCAGCCGGCAAGGGATAAATAACTTGACACTTTAAAAACTAACGTCTCTAGTTTGACCCTAAGATGTCACGTAACGTTTAGTTTGGCCCTAAGCTCTGATGGCAGCTCCACACATTACCACCTGTTAAATACAAGGGGATTCTGTCACTACTGCTGAGGCACTGGAGTTCCTGGAACAACCCACCAAAGGATAGCCTCTTTCCAGGACTCCACTCTGAAAGAAATCTGAATTAAGTCAGCTGATTCCGATCTGCAGTAGGAAAAACAGCTGGCGTGGATGAGACAATTGCTGAATCAGGAACCGTTTCTATGGGCCAAAAATGCTACAAACCTCTTCACACTGATCTTAAAACGTCAGTTAAATCTGGCCTTCTCTGTCTAATAATGAGGGGGGGGGGGGAGTTGCTAAGAAGTTGACCCAGAGCATTTTTTAAAAAAATTGCTCCCCCCTCCCCCTCCCGATGCCCTTAATGCTACAAATTTAGTTTGCCTTCTGCAAGGAAAATTCTCTCGACGATTCACTTAGAATTCCGACTCTTATTTACCAGTTTCCCGCAGCATGCAGGAAAGGTTGCGGTGACAGCTGTTCAGGGGAATAATTACTACAATACTTCCCGCTTGAGTTTCTTCTAATGTAAGTGAAAAGAGAAAAAGGGATGTCTGTGTAAAGCAAGGCAGCTTGAGAGAGAGAACACAGACCTTGCGTTTGAATAATTTGAATAGAACAAAGCCATGTACAATGCATAACATTAATGACTGTGCGATAAAGTCAACAAGACCCTCACCGTTACAGAATAAAGAGGCTTTGCATAGAGTGATATACCCGATATTGCACAGAGCAATATTTTTCTGACTTTAAGCAGCCATGCTCCCCAGGTATTTCCCTAGATCTTCTAATACACTGGCTTTCCAGGAGGGATGAGGGCAGAGGTGGGATCCAGCAGGTTCTCAAAGGTTCCCGAGAGTAGGTTACTAGTTATTTGTGTGTGCCAAGAGGAGGTTACTAATTGGTGATTTTGCCACGTGATTTTTGCCTTAGTTACGCCCCTCCTCCGCTCCTCAGCAGTAGTGTGCAGAACTTGAAGCAGTCTAGCAGGAGGTGCACCGGTGTGTGTGGCAACCTGCGCCTGCGTGCATTTGTTTCCTGCCCAAGGACCGGCGCAGCAGCTGCGTCCTTGCCACAGCCCCGCCCAGGAATGCCCCACCCCCAAAATGCCCCGCCATGCCCCTGTTGTGCCCTGCCCAGCTCCATTGGCGCTATGCCACTGTTTGAATCCCACCACCATGGGAACCTGTTACTAAAATTTTTGGATCCCACCACTGGATGAGGGAAAGGAAGGGAGATCACTCTGGGGTAGGATGTGTGTGTTGCAGAAGGTCCAAAATTCAAGGCTGGAAAGCTGGAAAGTTGGAAGTACACCTTTTTGAAACTGCGCACCAAACACGGAGCAGGGGTCCCCTCCACTTTCACTTTTGAAGTGGAAAAAGAGCCCTAGTGTCAATCCTTATTCTGCCATGGAAGTTTGCTGGGTGAGGTGACCATGGACCAGATCCAAACTTCCTCTTACCTATCTCACAAAGTTGCTGTTATGAGGCTAAAATAAAGAATGGGAGAGAAACTGTTATAAGCCACCTTGGGTGGTTAGAAAAGCAGGTTAGCGACATTTAAATACACAAAATTAGATGCACCCGAATAACCGGGGGCAGCCATTGCTGCCGGGGTGAGCAACGCAGCAAAATAAGGGGCTTGCATGGCCTGGTGGCATGCTGCAGAACCGGGTGCAATGATTGGCTCCCAGCCGAAAAGGCGGGAGGAGCCAGGATATATTAAGACGCCTCTCCCAGTCCGTGCCCTTCCCGGCGGCGAGGTGGTGTTGTTTGGCGTCTCGTGTAAGGCCTGGAAGGAGACTGGTTGCGGCCTCTTAGCTTGCCTCTCTTTTCTCCTTCTACCTTGCTCTTCTGCACTTATTCGTTTCCAACTTTCATTTCTTCTTTCCTCCTTTCTGGTCGCGACTGGTCTCGCAGCTTGCTATGGGGCCGAAGCGGGCCAAGAGCAGGGAGCCCCCCGCGGGGGGGCCGGCACCTTTGGGCGGAGCCCGAGCCCTCCTTAACAGGGTGCGGGCTCAGACTGGCCCAGGGACATCGGAGGGCCCGGTGGTCGGGCGTATCGGAGCAGCTGCGCGGGCGGCAGTGGTCTTGGGCTTGTCCCCCATCGGCCGGGGCAGGCCCGCTGGCCCGCTGGCCCACCGGAGCAGTCCTCCCCGGAGGGGGAGGTCCTCCCATCGGTCCCGGGTGGCGCCGACCCGGCCTCCTCCCGGCCCGAGCTTGCCAGCGAACCAGGCCCCGATCCTGTCCTGGTCCGCAACTTGGCGGATACGCTCCTGCACCTTTCCCGGGCCCTCGGGCGGAGCTGGGCCGGCTAATCCGCACCCCGCGGGTACAGGGGAGCCGGAGCTACCCGCTGCCGGCAGCTGCCGGCGCTGCCCGGGCGGCAGTGCGAGCGGAGCTGCAGAGGAGATCCAGCTGCCACCGGGTCAGCGAGATCCACGCCGGTGGACGCTGGTCTGCCGGCCCCTCTGAGCGAGAGGGCAGGAGGAGGAAGCGCATCGCCGGAGGCTGCTCCCGCTCTCCAGGTGATCTCCCAGCTCTTCATCGCCGGGTGAGTCTACCGAGGACGATGACGTGCAGGCTAGCGGGGAGTTTTGGTACCATTGTGAAAAGGTGCCCGCTCTCCCACTTTGGATTGCAAAGCGCAGGCGCTAGCTGGGAGGCGCCATCCCCCTGCCCGCCCAAGACGCACCGCGGCAACCCTCCCGGGTCCCATCTCCCCAGGAAGCTCAGGGAGCGGGCGCTGGATGGGTACTACATTGATATCTTTAAGTTCCTACGGCGGGAAGGGGAACATGGCTTGTCGGGTGGGAAGGCCGACAGAAAGCGGAGGGACCCGGTGGCAGCCGAGCGGAATTTCAACAACTGGCTGCAGGGTTTCACGGAATTTTTGGCCCTCATCGGGGCCGCTTACCCCCTGCGGGCTTGGCAATTGGCGGCCCATATGGCGCACGTGCTGCAGGCTTGGGCGCTGGCCGGCGAACCCGCAGCCATAGCTTACGACGAGGCCATTCGCAAGAGCGCTTCTCACAAGAGCCGGTTCTGCTGGGATCTCATTCATGACCAAACCTGGATGGTCGTGGTCCAGCCGGCCATGAAGGGGGCCGCGGAGCCATCCGTCCCAGATAAACCCAGCAGACCTTACCCGGGGCGGGCGGGGGCAAAAGGGCTTTGTTGGGAATTCAACAGAGGCGCTTGCCAGCGTCAAGTGCAAATATCAGCACGCTTGCTCCAACTGTTCTGGCAGTCACAGCAGAGTGGCTGCCCCAAGCCGGCCGGGCGCCTCCCTTTCTCGGCAGGCCTGGTCCCCGCACCGGGCCCTCCCAAAGAAGCCGGGCCAGGACAGCACTCCTGCCCCCGCGAAAACACTGAAACCCTCGCCAGCTGCAGTCTTTGGCTCCCACTCCCATCCAGTTGGGGTGCTGTTGGAATGGCTGCAGCATTATCCTGACAGGCGCAGCTGCGCGCGATGATGGGGAAGGCTTCTCCGCGGGTTTCAGGATTCCCTATCAAGGCCTTCCCGGAGGGCCTACCAGGCAAGCAACTTGAAGTCAGTTCGTGATCTCTGGCGTGGTGGCTGATAAGCTTAACAAAGAGATCAGGGCCGGTCGCATTGCTGGCCCTTACAGCCACCCGCCTCTCCCCAACCTCAGGGTCTCCCCCATTGGTGTCGTGCCTAAGAAGACCCCGGGGGAGTTTCGTTTAATTCAACACCTTTCCCACCCCCGGGGCAATTCAGTCAATCACTTCATAGACCCCAAGGTCTGCTCGGTGCGGAATGCCACCTTGGACGAGGCCATAGTTTCCATCGGGCAGGCGGGCCCGGGTGCTCACCTTGTAAAATGTGACATCCAGTCCGCCTTCCGGCTCTTGCCCATTTCCCCCCTCGATTTTGAGCTGCTGGGCATCCACTTCCAAGGCAATTGGTACGTGGACAAGGCCATGCCCATGGGCTGTTCTTTCGCCTGTGCTGCTTTTGAGACTTTCAGCACTTTCCTCGAATGGGCTTTCAGGCAGAGGGTGCCCTCCGGGCTGGTGACCCATTATTTAGATGACTTCCTGTTCATTGGCAGGCAGGGCACCAGGGAATGCGAATTCGCCCTTCAGGCTTTCCAGGTCCTGGCCGCCGAGCTGGGGGTCCCTTTGGCTCCCAACAAGACGGAGGGGCCTTCCACTGCCCTCAGCTATCTGGGCATTCACCTGGACACGGTTCTGGGTACTTCATCTCTCCCTGCAGACAAGCTCATGGCCCTCACCCCTGCTCCAATTCGTCCCTCCTCCAAAAATGCAGGGTACGCCGGGTGCAGTCCTTACTGGGCCATCTCAATTTCGGGCTTGCAGGGTGGTGGCGCCAGGCAGGGCTTTCTGCTCGCTGCTGGCGCAGGTCTTTGTCTGGCTGCAAGTCCCCTGACCATCACATCAGGGTATCTCGGCCCCGAAAGAAGATCTGCAGGTCTGGTTGTCCTTCATCCGAGGCTTCAATGGCATTTCCCATGGCAGACGCCTCTGGAACCCGGCCTGGAGCTGCAGGTGCACTCTGACGCATCCGGGGCCTTTGGCTTTGGTGTGTATTTCCAGGGTCAGTGGGCCCAGGGCCTCTGGCCTCCAGCCTGGCACTCACAGGGCATCACCAGGGATCTCACCTTTCTGGAGCTGTTTCCTATCTTGGTGGCGGTACATATCTGGCACAACCTCTGGCTTAATAGGAGGGTACTTTTCTGGTGCAACAACCAGGCTGTGGTGCGCGTGGTGAATAGGCAGTCGAGCAAGTCGGCACGGGTCATGCGTTTGGTTCGCAATTTGGTGCTCACATGCCTCACTTTTAACATTTCTTTCAAAGCTGCTTTTGTTCCAGGTTTGCAGAATGAGATTGCTGACGCCTTATCTCGCCAGCAGGTGGATCGTTTCCAACGCCTGGCCCCCGGGGCGGAGCTGTTCCCGGCGACAGTGCCGGCGTCCCTCTGGAACCTTGGCAGCGAGACGTCATCACAAGTGTTTTGAACTCGTTGGCACCGGCCACGCGCAGGCAGTATGACAGAGCCGCGGCGCTGACTCGAACCACGCGAAGCGCTTCCAAGGGGCTCCCATCTGTGGCGGGGTGGACACAGGCCTCCTGCTTGAGTATTTGGTACATCTCCATGGGTGGGGGATGCACCCATGCTCCATGGGGGTGCAACTGGCGGGCATCGCCTTCTATTGCAGGATTTCGGGCTTCCCTGACGTGACCAAGTCGTTTGTAGTTCGCAGGCTTGTGGCAGGCTGGTGGCGGGTGGGCCCCAGGCAGAGGGACCTAAGACGCCCTGTTACCAGGGGGGTGTTAAGGGCAGTCACCAGGGAGCTGCGGCAGGTGTGCGCGTCATGTTATGAGCGCTTGCTTTTCACAGCCGCTTTTCACCTGGCCCACCACGGGGCTTTCAGGCCCGGGGAACTGGTCGCCCCATCCAGGGACCGGCCGTCCTCCACCGCGCTCCAAAGGGAGCACCTCGTCTTGTCCGGGGACATGGTCTACGCGTGGCTTGCCCATTCCAAGACTGACCAGGAGGGCCACGGCGCCTGGGTCACCATGCCAGTCTTGCCAGGCGACGCCATCTGCCCCCTCACCTCCCTCATTGCTTGGCTCCGGCATAGGCCACGGTTGGGCGGTATGCTCCTGGTGCATGAGGACGGGTCCCCCCTCACCAGGTTCCAGATGCTTGCAGTATTCCGGGCATGTTTGGCCCGGGCTGGGTTACCAGCCGAAGTTCGGCCTGCATTCCTTTCTGGATAGGGGCCGCCACGACCACAGCTCAGGAGGGCAGGGCCCAGGAGGACATCCGCACGCTGGGCAGGTGGCGGTCGGGGGCTTTTCGGGCGTACATTCGCCCACATCTGACTTGTTGATTCCTTTCAGAGTGCCTCCAGGGACGCCGCCAGAGACTGTCTATCGGGCAGGTGTGGGTCGTGGGGCACAGCCTCAAGCCAACAGAGTCGGGACTACGTTTCTTGCAATTCCGACTGGGGCCAAATGGCATCTGGACTCGGGCGCACGTGAAGGATTGCCTGGATGGGGCAGGGGCGCATGCTTTGGCATGAGCTGGAGCCCAAGATCATAGAGTACATTTTTTCAACTGGCCAACGCCGGGATCTCTCCTGGTTATCCACCTGGGGAGGAGGATCTCCCGCCAGGTCGGGCCTTGACCTCACAGCCAGCGGTGGCCACCACTCTCAGGGAGCTTTGCCAGGCATCGGCCTGGCATGACTTTGGTAAGTGGTCCGAGATGCTGCAGCTGGGTCCACTGGAAGTGGAGCTGTGGATCCCACTCGCCGCGGGACAGGGCCTGCAGAAAAGTTAACAAGGCGGCCGCCAAAGTGGTGCTTTCCCTCGGGGGAGCGGTGGCGGACCACGGAGCGATCACCCGGGACAATAAGGGCCTCTTTGAGCAGGATGGCGTCCGCCTGTCCCAGTGGGGCATGGACTTGTGGCTCCAGTCGGTGCGACATACCCTCCTCCACTGGGTTCGATCTGGACAGGCTCAGGCTTGAGAAACTTGGGCATGGGAGCTGGGCGGTAGGGAGGGCAGAAGCTCAGGGCGGGTTTGCAACGGTGTCGCATATCTGGGAGAGAACGAAGTCTTCTCCGCTGGGGCTCCCAGGGCTTCGTGCCCCCCATGGAAGGGCCGGGGTGGGCTGGCAGGCTGGCAGGCCGGGCAGGCCGGGCCGCTGCCCCGACACCCCAGGGAAGTGGGGTTGGGTCGGGCCGAGCAGGGCGTCCGCAGGGCTTAGCCGGTGCCCGGCCACCCCAGCAAGCACGGGAGGAGGATGGGCCGCTTAGGCTGCCTTGGGGCTTAGCCGGTGCCCGCCTCCCTCAGCATGTGGGTGGAAGGGTGGAAGCAAGCAGGAGTGTTATCTCTGCTGCTTCCTTCCTCGGCCAGTTTCCCAATGGAGATTGGGATGTGATGTGCGACCCGCTTCGCCACACCCAGCTCCTGCCATGTATATAGTTCATGTTGTTATGTTATTGATTATTAATAAACGGAAGCTATGCCCATTCCTTTCCAGCCTGTCGCTGTTGTGTGTTTATTGAGCGAAGTAAGTCTCACCATCTGCAGTAAATTAGATGCACCCGAATAAATCGGGGCAAGTGTTTCATTGCTGCCGGGGTGAGCAATGCAGCAAAATAAGGGTTTTGCATGGCCTGGTGGGTACGCTGCAGAACCAGGGTGTGTATCGATTGGCTCCCAGCCGAAAAGGCGGGAGGGAGCTAGGGTATATTAAGACGCTTCTCTCTCCAGTCCGCGCCCTTCCCGGGTGGCGCAGACCCTGTGGCGTGGTTCACCCACCCTCCCAAGTGGTTTAGGGGTTACGGGGTTTGGGTCTCCATTGTCGCAGTCCTGGCGGGTTTGCAAAGGGGTCGCACATCTGGGGAGAGAACGAGCCCTCTCCGGCTGGGGGGCTCCCAGGCTTGTGCCCCATGGAAGGGCCGGGGGGTGGGGCGGGCAGGTGGCAGGCCGGGCTGCTGCCCGACACCCCAGGAAGTGGGGCTGGGTCGGGCCGACAGGTGGCCATGGGCTTAGCCGCGCCTGACACCCCAGCAAGCACCGGGAGGGAGGACGGGCCAAGAAGGCCTTGGGGCTTAGCCGGGTGCCCGCCCCCCCCTCAGGAATGGGTGGGAAGGGTGGAAGCAAGCAGGAGTGTTATCTCTGCGGCTTCCCTTCCCACCAGTTTCCCAATGGAGATTGGGATGTGATGTGCGACCCGTTTGCCGCCCAGCTCTCATGTATATAGTTCATGTTGTTATGTTATTGATTATTAATAAACGGGCTGCGGCCCATTCCTTTCCAGCCTGTCGTTGTTGTGTGTTTATTGAGCGAAGTAAGTCTCACCATCTGCAGCAATAGGCTTCATATGTTCGTGCAATGATTGCTGTAATGTAGATAAGGATCTGGTGAGCACCTTGAAGTATCTAAAGGTGAAGAAAGTCAACACATTGCAGCTGTTCATTGTTTGAGAATTGGGCTCAGTTGAAGGTAGGCCTCATCAGCTAGCTTTTGGCTGATGTATTTCCTGGGGGGGACCTGGCAGCTCTCAGCACAGGAACATGTGCAGACGGTGAAAGATGAGAGACCACAGAATTTGTTGTGCTGAGTTTGATGCCAGGGAAAGTTGTCCATGTGCATGCAGACAAAAAATGGTTACCTGGGACTGGATACATCTTTCAGATGCAAGCCAGTCTTTTGATAAACCTAGCTGAACCTAAGGAATGTGGAGTGATACAGTATTGCCCAGCCTCTGATCTTGGAAGCTAAAATGGGTCATTATTTTGATGGGAGACCACCAAAGAAGACTTCAAACCTTGGCTTAATCACTTGCCTTGAAAACCCCAATGGGCCACTATAAGTCAGCAGCAACTTGATGATGCTTTAAGCACACACACACTCACACACAGCGTAGCTCCAAGGGGGCGGGGGCAGAGGTGGGATCCAACCAGTTCTCACCACTTCTCTAGAAGTGGTTACTAATTTTTTCTGAGTGCCGAGAAAGGGTTACTAAAGCAACCTCCCTGCCCAATAGGAACTGGAGGTGCGTGTGTGCGGCGGCGCCACTGTTTGAATCCTACCACCATCGGAACCTGTTATTAAAATTTTTGGATCCCACCACTGGGCGGGGGGGGCATGACACTCTGGGTGCACGTCCCTGCGGGGGTGTGGAGACAGCGTTCCAGGGGCATGGCGGGGGCATTCCGGGGAGTGACGGGGCAGGACAGGGCGGAGGACGCACCAATGCACCAAGCGCTTCCCCCCTTTCTACGCCTCTGACACACAGAGATGGAGTTTAATCTAGAAATGCTCGAACTTGTTCATGTTCAGATGGTGTCATTATTGCTGGTTGTGATAAAACCCAGATTGGTCACAGACTGGGTTGAGTGAGAGCCTTTTATGGACCTAGCTCAGCAGCTGCACACCTACATGTAACACAACAACGGACATGTCAGTATGTGAAAGAGCAAAGGATTGTGGGAATTGTATTTTCCCCGTGGTTGCTTTAGCACAAAGGATTTTCTTCCAATTTTCTTCCAATTCCGTTGCAGCACATGACACACACATATACACACCACTACTGAGAATCACTTTACAGTACAAATGTTTCCCCTTTGGAGTGCTTTGTTGCAGCTGCTGAAACCTCACCTCCCTCCCAAGCGATTGCTTCCCATTTGACAGCTCTGTTTCAGTGAGATGCCCTGCCAGGCACACTTTCCATTCAGCTCTCTCTCTAAATTTAGCGTTGGCTAATTGAAGCATTTGCAAAAGCTTCTATTCTGCTTCTGCTTCCTTGGATGGGCAATTGAAAGTCCTGTGGTGTACTGGAGAGGCAAGACGAGCCCTTTCCGCATCATCGAAAACGCTGGATTTTGTTCACGAGGCTACATAAATGAACAGATTATTTTACAGAGATCCCCGTGTTTTTTTACGTGGGGTCACCTAAAACTTAAGGACGCTTTCACACGTGCTGAATAATGCACTTTCAATCCACTGAATAATGCACTTTCAATCCACATATTACTATGTGAAATGGTGAATCTCCTGCCCCTTCTTCAACTCCCCTCCCCCAACGACAGCCCAGCCATGACTCCCTTCAGTCTGCTGCCTGCCATCTTGTTGTGTGTATGCGCATGTGCCGGTGTGTGTGTTTTGTTCAGCACTGCTCTGTTGTTTCACTGCTATGTTGCATTAATAGAATGCTCTTTTTTTAAAAAAAACTTTCTTATGTTGCTTTGTTGCTTCATTTGCATGTTAAATCGATAAAATGCTGGTATTTTTAAAAAGCCCTTTCATTGCCAGATGTTAGGTCTTGAGCCTTGAATCAATAAATGGACTCTGGATCATTGGTCAGCAGCTTTTATTGGAAAGGTAACGAAGAACCCAGCTTGCAAGAAGCCAGATCTGGTGAACCTGGCTTTTGCTATCCCCTTTATTCAGAAATAATCCCCCCCTCCCATTTTCCCAAAGATTGTTAGAAAGAGTTACTTCAGAGCCTAAGGTCCCCAACATCAGCGATAGATAGCGATAAAGCCACCTGAACTTCTACCCCCGTGAAACAACAGAAACATCCCATTTCCCGTGGGAGCAGACAGTGTCAGGGATAAGCCTAGTTATCGACCAAGCATGTGAAACCATAAAAGCAAGATCACGGCAAGAATGTTTCTATTGCAACAGTGGTTAACATATAGCAGTTACATTGACAGGAATGCATCTCAATCACCCAGATACAATCACCATCCACATATTATGTAGGCATTCCATGGAGTTAGGAATGCACCCCAATCAACTAGATGCCATCCCTGACATCAGGAGGGGTAGACAGGAAAGCAAGAAGGATCAAGAAAAGCCAATGAGAGTGTAACGCAGCAGCGCCCTCTCCTCCATTTTCCTTTTAGAGCAAGGGGAAAACGCAAGCTTTTCCCGCTCTTCAGAAATGCACAGCTTTTGGGATCTGTGGCCCCCTCCTGCAGAGGTGGGTAAAATCTGTGTGGGACTGAAGATCAGCCCTGAAGAAAATGAATGTTCACCATGCATAATAGGCCGTTCTGTCCCATTTTCCCTGAAGTTTGAAACTTTCTGACTCACATGGGTTCCCTGATTCAAAGAATCAACTTTAGCAAGGTCTGACAGGACTTCTGGGAAGGAGAATACAGGAAATCTCCACAACCATTCGCAGTTTCTAATATATCACTGGCTCTAACCCATAAGTGATGTCTCATGTCATCATTCCGAGGTACATTGACAAAAATCTTACACAAAATGCAGATATAATTCAAGATATTTTCATTGGTTAGTCTCGGCATGTTGCTTTTTGGCTATGCACATTCCCTACATAAAGGCAGGATTTTGTTATAAAGAGCAGCAACGGCCTTTAATTCTGGATCTCTCTCTATAAGTGGGCGATGGCTACAGCCCATCTGGCAATTAGCACATGATTGGAGCCTTTCATTCTCCTCCCACATAAATGAAGTCATGGTGCAGTGACAGCAAAAACAGTTGTGAAGTTTTACACACGACAAGCTGTGATAATATTAATGCCCAGAAGTCACACAAGCCTCCCCCTGAATAAGTAATTAATCTGACAAGCCCTTCTGTGAGGGGGTAAAGACATAGCCCAGTTTTCAAGGATGGAGAAGGAAAATGGAGTACAGACACCCTGATCCAGTTTCCATTCAACTTAATGGCAAGTGTCTCTCCAACCTCAGCTAGGGACACTGAATTTTCTGTCAAAAGTGTCCATCACTTGGATTTACCATGTTCAGCTGCAGTGGTCATACATGAGCTAACCACCAAGTGTATTTGGTTTGACACCTAATGATTTGCATGTCTGATAAACAGGTGTGCCTCAGGTTTTCTTCAAAACTATGCATGTGCAAGCACGCAGCTGATCCAAACAGACTAGCTGCTATTCACTTGACCACTTAGGTGAACAACAAATGGTAGGATTTCTGTATTGTTGAAGGCTTTCACAGCAAGAGTCTACTGGCTGTTGCAGGTCTTCAAGGCTGTGTGGCGGTGGTTTGGTGGTTTTAGCTCCTAACACAGTGGTGGCGAACCTATGGCACGGGTGCCTGAAGGGCCACTCAGAGCCCTCTCTGTGGGCACACGTGCACAGAGTTCGTCATGTGATAATAGTGTAATTATTTCAGGGAGATTATTAGCTTTAAACCTAAGATCTAGTTTTGGGGAAGCAGTGTAGGTAACCCTGTTAAGTGCTGTTAAACCCTACTGATTTTCATGGGAAGAACTAAAGTGTGATCCTTTACCTGGGAGTAAGCTTGGTTTCTGGCAATGGGGCTTGCTTCTGAGTAAACCCTCCTAGAGTCGTGATTCACCCATTCAAAGCGTTGCACAGTTGCTTCAAAGCAATGCCACTGACTACCACTAAGGTAAGCTTACTCCCAAGTAATGCATGCCTTGGAGCCAGCCGTTTTTTCTATACTAAAACCTCAGTACTCAGGTTAAATTGCTGTGTTGGCACTTTGCAATAAATAAGTGGGTTTTGGGTTGCAATTTGGGCACTCAGTCTCAAAAAGGTTCGCCATCACTGTCCTAACATTTCACTCACATCTGTGGC
Organism: Sphaerodactylus townsendi; assembly: GCF_021028975.2. Lineage (NCBI taxonomy): Eukaryota > Metazoa > Chordata > Lepidosauria > Squamata > Sphaerodactylidae > Sphaerodactylus > Sphaerodactylus townsendi. The sequence continues at coordinate 64,165,026 of NC_059435.1, forward strand.
TGGCATCTTCAGAGACATATCACAATAAGATATGTTTCTTTTACACTGTGCCACGGAAAGAAATATATTTTACTATGACATAACTCTGAAGTTACCAGTCATAGATGTGAGCAAAACATTAGGAGCGAAAATCACAGGACCACATCTGGAACACACACAACAGTCCATGGTGTAGTGATTAAGAGCAGGTGAACTCTAATCTGGAGAACTGGGTTTGATTCCCCACTCCTCCACATGAAGCCTGCTGGGTGACCATGGCCCAGTCACAGTTCTCTCAGAACTCTCTAAGTGCCACCTACCTCTCAAGGTGTCTGTTGTGGAGAGAGAAGTGGAAAAGAGCTTGTAAGCTGCCTTGAGTCTCCTTCAGTGGTGGGATCCCAAAATTTTAGTAACAGGTTTCCATGGTGGTGGGATTCAAACAGTGGCGTAGTACTAATGGGACTGGGCGGGGCATGCTGGGGTGTGTGGCCGGGCATTCCAGAGGCGGGGCGTTGCTGGGTGGGGCTGTGGCAAGGACGCAGCCACTGCGCCAGTCCTTGGGCGGGAAACGAATGCGCACAGGCGCAGGCTGCCACGCATGCCAGCGCACCTCCTGCTAGACTGCTTCAAGTTCTGCGCGCTACTGCTGAGAGGAGGGGCGTAACTAAGGCAAAAATCACATGGCAAAATCACCAATTAGTCACCCCCCTCTCAGCACACACAAATAATTAGTAACCTACTCTCGGGAACCTGTGAGAACCTGCTGGATCCCACTTCTGGTCTCCTTGCAGGAGAGAAAGATGAGGTATAAATTCAAACTTTTCTTCTCATATGATTTTTTTCCCCAAAAAGCATTAGTAATTTACCATTTCTTTCAATAATTTGTGACACATTTTAGCTGTTTATTTAAACAATCTCACACTGACTGGGGCAGCACAGGAAGAGTGTGGGGGATTGGAAGTCAATCGGAAGTCAATTTGTATGGATGCACTTGTGCTGAAAGCTGATCTATGTTGTGCCAGACTATTAGGAAGGTGAAGCCACCTGCCGAACAGCGACAAATGGGTTGGCAAATAGATCAACAGCCCGTTGAAAAATGGTCTGAACTTTACTGAGACGGGGCCCTAGACAGCCTCGGAGTTAATGAGGAGAAATATCAGCTGGATGTGGAAGAGGACAGACTACTGCAGAGCCGTCATAGGACACAGTGGGGTTATAGAAGTATCTAACATTGTCACAGGGATCGTATGCTCCTTATGATGGAAGACTTGTAAATCTTGAGTTTTTGAGCTCAGGAGAAAGCACTCGGCCGTGCTCTCTCTCTCTCTCGCTCAACACAGGCAAAAACGGAACTTTAATGTTCAAGGACTTTGCGCGCTTCTCTTCTTAATGAAATACGGAGGGGGAACAAAAGGGCATCACTACCCCCATCATTCTCTACTTGTCCGCTTTGCTGGGGCGCTCGGGAGATCACTGGTGGAGACAGAGCGGCAACTCAGATGAACCAGAGGTCTGATGCAGCAAGATTATTCTGATATCTGTCTGCTCGGAATCCTAGAAACTTGCATGTTATGATGTGATGATTAATGGTTTTCTGCTGCTTAACCGTCTAACCTTGGATCTGTCTCAGCAAACTCTGGTTCTTCCCAGGCCCTGGGATATGTCACATCTACTATCCAAGTGATCTCACGGGTGTCATCAGTGGGGCATCACTGACCAGCATCTATTTCCAAATCCCTGATTTGCTGAAAAAAATGCACGATGAGACATCTTCAGTTTTTAACCATCTTAGAATCTGAGCAGCAGTGGCGTAGTGGTTAAGAGCAGGTGCATTCTAATCTGGAGGAACCGGGTTTGATTCCCCACTCTGCCACTTGAGCTGTGGAGGCTTATCTGGGGAATTCAGATTAGCCTATGCACTCCCACACAAGTCAGCTGGGTGACCTTGGGCTAATCACAGCTTCTCGGAGCTCTCTCAGCCCCACCTACCTCACAGGGTGTTTGTGTTGTGAGGGGGGAAGGGAAAGGGGATTATAAGCCCCTTTGAGTCTCCTACAGGAGAGAAAGGGGGGATATATATCCAAACTCCTCCTCCTCCTCCTCCTCCTCTTCTTCTTCATTGACTGCCGCTTATCAGGGGGTGATAGAAATGCTGGTATTTTTTCCCAGGATACATTATGAGGCAAAAGTGGGTTCATGTTGCTTACATGTCTCCCTGGTAACATGTAGTCTGGACTTCAGACACTGAATTTAGCTGCTCATGTCACTATGTGACTGATGCATAGTTTACCATCCCAGTTGCTGAGCTTCACAAGCATTTGGTATCTTATTCAATACATGGTGCATAGCCAGATGTTTAGCATCTGGGAACCACCTTTCCATCTCATAGTGAAAGCCGAGCACTGAATAAATGAGGCTGCCTCATATGGAGGTAGATCATTGTGACTTCTTGCTTACCATTACTGTGCCTTGCCATGGCTTTCTCTCATCAGACTGAGGTCTTTTCCAATTTGGATGCACCATGATTTTTGTTTTAGCCTGAAGGCGGCAGAGGTAGAATCTGAGACCTTAGACATATAGTGCATATGCTTTGTCGGTGAAACATGCCCTCTTTCTTTTACGGGATCCAGATCCAGGTGGTCTTGAATGTTTTGACCGGCCACTTGAAGATGTTTGCCACAAAGAACCACATGAGGAGTTTTAAAAATGGGGCTGTCGGACACCACCTATATTTATCCTATTTATTAGGTTTAGTCTTTCATTTTTTTTAATCGTTGCTTTTAAAGGTTTTAGCTATTTTATGATTGTACTGTGACTATATGTTGTCCACCGCCCGAAGCCTTTCGGGGATAGGGCGGTATAAAAGTCCAAAGAATGAATGAATGAATGAATGAATGAATGAATGAATGAATGAATGAATGAATGAATGAATGAATGAATGAATGAATGAATGAATAAATAAATAAATGGAATACGCTTTATCAAATCCCGCATGATCAGTCCTTTTCAGAGATTACATCCACACATCCACATGGTGACCATATGTATCAGGAGCGTCACAAGCAGTGAACATTCCCAGTGAACGTGCAGCTGTGGAGCTCCTAGTACACAGAGATATAACAACTGATAAAAGCTATCATGTCTTCAGGGTCGCTCCCGCCAACTGCGGTTCATTGTTTGAAGACATATTAGCAATGTTATTTTCTACGGTATTACGCCAAACCAAATTACAACGTGGAATAGTTAAATCAAATAAAGAGGAAATATATCTGGGATTAGCAGGCTCTAACAAATGAGTCTTATATTGCTCGTTTAAATGAAACGCATCAACAATGCATGCCGTATATATCTGCAACAGATTAAATTGCCTCGGTGGATTACTGTGAGCATTAATTGTTTTTAACGGGTCCACAGGCTAACGATAAGTGCACTGTAAATCACACAAGGTCTCTGAGGCTAGTTTTGAGCAAAGATGTACAAAATCAGAAGCAGGGCCTGGCTTCCCCGATGACTGGCAAATCTGAGAAGAACTTTTTAATGGGGTTTCCATGAGCAGATAAAGGTTTCACAGCTCTTGTGAAATCTGCAACAGGTGTGGAGATATTTATGACAATCATTATATAATTTCCAGAATGTGTAAACAAATATTGAAGAGCTCATAAGAAAAAAAACTGGGAAATGGAAAATAAATTTGCTCTCTTACACATTGTGAACCAAGCTCTCAATAAAAATCAGGGAGAGACCAGGAAAGAAATCTGAAAGTTGGATATAGAGCTAGAGAGAAATGGTAGAATACATCCTCCTGTACTTTCTTTGTTTAAATTTGATTGTATTAAGGGCTTTTTTAAAAAATATATTTTAGTTTTGGAATACAGAGGAATATTGTTGCAACAGTGTCAAAGAGGAAAGCCACAAGAAAAAATGTAACACAAAGTAAACAATATTTACAACTATAACTACTGCTGTTGTTAAACATACAAAGGGTGTTGCTTAAAGAAACATCTTTGACCATTTAAAATTGTGATTTATTATATTAGGTCCCTTCCGCAACTACAGAATGATGCACTTTCAATCCATTTTCAATGCACTTTGCAGCTGGATTTTACTGTGCGAAATAGCAAAATCCACTTGAATGAATTGAAAGTCCATTCTGCATGTGCGAAAGAGGCCTTAGAGATGCTTCAAATTTCTATATAAATATGTTTGGCAGTCAGAAGTTCTTGTTTCTTGACTGGGATGATCAGATGTGAGCTGCTCAGCTAGCCTCTTTGGTTTGGCAAAGAATGATTCAAATGCTTGCTAAACAGGTTTACAGTAGATATTTTCACAACTGTGCAGGTGTGGAAATGCTGCTAATCTAAACAGATCAGCAGCCATGAATGTTGCTTAGGGCCACTAAGACGAACACAAAACAGTGGTAGTTTAAGACAAAGAGAATTTATTTCTGACTGATTTATATGATTTGTGACTGAATTGGCTATTTAAATAATTTTATTCTGACTGGAGCAGCACCTCAATCGGGCTGTGTGAGGACAGGCCACAACAACAAAAACAAAAAAGCCCCATTACACTACTGCACTGTTAGGAAGGAAAGAGGAGAAGCAACCTATCAAACAACCATGAATAGATTGACGAACAGATGAATAGTCTGTCACAGCTGATGAACAAGATACAAGTCCAGCCAGTGGGTATTCAAGCATGCCTATTCATCATCATCATTTGAGAGCATCACTCGTCACATAAATACTCAGGGATTATAGGTTTTGAAATTTTGGGGAAAAAATAGCATAATGTTATTATGTGATCAGATTCCTCAGACGGCAGGCTGCAGCGCCTCCGTGGCACTGTCCTGCTGTCCCACAAAGGGTTTCTTTGTGATGCAGAAAGCCCAAAACAAGACCAGAGAACCTCCGCTGTCTACAATCTCCCATGTGGTTAAGGGACAAAAGCAGTGGTGGGATTCAAATAATTTAACAACCGGTTCCGGTGGTAGGATTCAAATAATTTAACAACTGGTTGTTTACAAGCACCATTTTAACCACTGGTTCTGCCGAACTGGTGCGAACCTGCTGAATCCCACCACTGGACAAAAGCCATGAAAAGCTTGGCATACGTCCATGGCCAGCTATGTTGGTGCACAGTGGATGGAGGGGAAGCGAAAGTCAACTATGGTTGGCTCCACCCCGTGGCATCCCTTAGAATGCCTTGCTCAAAAGAACAGCAGCAAAGCCGTAAACATTTTATATCCAATAACCCAAATATCAAGAATGAAAACAATAATGCAATGCATGAGCAACACAAACAGAGAAGGAATACCAAAATATGCACAAAAGATAATGGGACTCTGTATAAATAATATCCCTTCAGTGAAATCCTTGCGATTCAGAAGAGGCTTGAAGTACTCCAGCTGCCAGATCTCACCTGGATACCACAAAAAAAGAGATAAACTGGCCATGCATACGCATGAATAAATATCAAAAGTTGAAAGTACTCAAGTTGCCAGATGTTCCGCTGAATGTCACGTCAGGAGATAAGCTGGCCACATGTGAACGTCAAATAGATATCAGTAGTGTGCTACTGAATGATATACATGCTATTCTGTGCTAGCCGGGCTGGAGAATAGTGGTGTCTTCCGGGCTTGCGTGCATATCTCCCGCTCTGCCGTTGCATTTGCCACTTGTACCAGGCACCTGTTATGCTACCTCCTATGGTGTGTCCACCCCCACATCTGGACTGAGCTGTAAGAGTAGCTATCCTGACCTGCTGGGTTCATGGGGGAGTCAGATTACAGCTGTTAGCAGGCCTATTTCCTTGTGTTCTGACAGGTCCTAAAAGAGGCACTTCAGTAGAAATTCAAGAACATGACTTCTAAAGCAGCCCTGCTGCAAAGTGGCATGTAAACGGAAGAAATCCCGCTCAAGCAGACACTATCTTTTTGTCTCCATCTGCCCATTCCTCACAATATTTCGATTTTTTACTTATTTATTTATTCCATTTACAGGTCGCCCTTGCCATTGCAGGCTCAGGGCGGCTTCCAACCTAAGGAAACAATAAAATCAACACCCTCTCTCAGTATAAAAACATATAACAATCTAATTCCATCCAGATGGTGTTTAAAAAATCCGACAGATTTAAAGCAGATAAATCTCCTCCTGCTCATTCCCAGAAGCATAAGAAAGAAAACAAAGCAAAGAGGAAGGAAGGAAGGAAGGAAGGAAGGAAGGAAGGAAGGAAGGAAGGAAGGAAGGAAGGAAGGAAGGAAGGAAGGAAGGAAGGAAGGAAGGAAGGAAGGAGGAAAGGAAGGAAGGAAGGAAGGAAGGAAGGCATTAAGCGTAAAGGGAAAGGGCTGAAATATAGCCAGTGGTGCGTGACACACCGGGACTGCACCCCTGCAAAGGCGTTCTGGGGAGACGGGGGCACGGTGGGGGGGCTATTCCGGGGGGTTTGGGAGAGGTGGATGCTTCCTTGGCGCACGCCAAGACGCGCTTATCACTTCCTCGGCCAGCTCTGTCCCTGAAGGAAGGAAGAAAGGAAGGAAGGAAGGAAGGAAGGGGGAGAAAGAAAGGAAGGAAGGAAAGGAAGGAAGGAAGAGGAAGGAAGAAAGAAAGAAAGGAAGGAAGGAAGGAAGGAAGGAAGGAAGGAAGGAAGGAGCCACTGTGAGTAGCAGAGTGCTGGACTAGATGGACTCTAGTCTGATCCAGCAGACTCTTTCTCATGTTCTTATGTTCTTGGAAGGAAGGAAGGAAGGAAGGAAGGAAGGGAGGAAGGGAGGAAGGAAGGGAGGAAGGAAGGAAGGAAGGAAGGGAAGGAAGGAAGGAAGGAAGGAAGGAAGGAAGGAAGGAAGGAGCCACTGTGAGTAGCAGAGTGCTGGACTAGATGGACTCTAGTCTGATCCAGCAGACTCTTTCTCATGTTCTTATGTTCTTGGAAGGAAGGAAGGAAGGAAGGAAGGAAGGAAGGAAGGAAGGAAGGAAGGAAGGAAGGAAGGAAGGAAGGAAGGAAGGAAGGAAAAATGGTAGGTTTACCATTAGGATTACCATTGTCTCCTCAATTGTAGGCCTTGTGGAAAAGCTCCCTCCTATCAGCCCTGAGAAATTGTGCCAGGCCTTGTAGGGCCTGGATCTCATCTGACAGAGCATTCCATCAGGCTGAGGCCAGGAAATACCACTGGAAGGATCAATACTGAATACTATACAGAGATCCTTGAAATATGAATGTTGCTAGTTCTTGATGAATGGGAACATAAAAAGGCTTTCATGATTACTGTAAGTGTTATTCATTTCTAGAGGGCTTATTTATTATCAGTAATTATCATGTTACGGATCTTAGTATTTATATGACGTTTTAATGTATTTATTATAATAAATTAAATTCTTGTTATGCAATATTTATTTAATCCTTTTTGAAACATGTTCTTATTACTTCTTATAATGAAGGATTACCACATTTTACATGATACTATATTTATGACATTTATGCTTTTAAGCCCTTCAGTTACTTATGTATTTATATTATTAGATGCTTCATATTGATTCCCAAGACTGGACATGCTGCTAAAACAAAGATGTTGGAAGTGATCAAGCCCTTGACTCTGAGGGCAAAACGGGTCTCTCATTCAGAATTCCCCATCTTCATTGCTCGTATGTGACTTACCTAATCTTTAAATCTGCCAAGAGGATCCTGTTCTATGGGACATTACTTGGTTACCTTATAAAATCCTTTGGATTTAAAGAACTCCTCAGTGATTCTGTTGTGGAACTTTGATATTAGACTAATGCACTTGTTTATGCACTTCTTTTTTGGGGGGGGTTACACATTTGTGTTTTGTGTTTCACATTAAATGCAACATATTCTGCATTCCTGTGTTTTTGCCTTTGCCTTGGTGTAGTAGGTTCTCTTTTGTTCCTTGTTGCAGCTCCTCCTAGTTCAACATTGGTCCCTTCTGCACAGGCAACACAAATGGGTTAAATGAACCGTATTGCCTGTCTCGCCATTTGCCCGGCGGGTGCAGGGGCCATCCAGGATCGCTGGGAGCTCGATGATAGGATGCAGGATGTTTCACACAGGCGCTAACCTTGCCAATTAGCGCGGGGTCCAACGGCACTCCCCACTACAGGGGTGGCAACAACGCAGCCGCCCCGATTCTGCCCCTCTTGCGCCCCCTCAGCCTTGAGGTCATTTCGGCTTCTCTTTTGAACAGAGCCTTTTTGATAACCCCACGCACAGTGGGGAAGGTCGGGTGGTTACCCCGGTTTCCTTTTTCCCGCCACCTGATGACGTGGACCCTCCCATCCAATCAGGGCATGGCCAGCGATGCGGCGGAGATTTTTTTTAAATTTTCAGCTGGGCCAGATCCTACGACTATTTGTGGACACAAGATGTTGACAAGATGTGTCCACAAAAAGTCCGAGATTCGTCCAGTTGAAAATTTTAAAATCCCGCCGCATCACAACACCAGCCATACCCTGATGGGCAGGAAAGTCCATCATGAAGCTGTGAAAAAATCCTAACCGCAGCAGCCAATCAGGACACTCCCTGGAGCGGATGCGTGGGGAGTCCTGCCTGGCTGCTCTTGACTTCAACAGTCATTTAGGAAAGAGGCGGAAGCTCTGATTGGGAACATGACCCCGTGCTGAAAAGGTCCCATGGCAGATGAAACCAGTAAGTCTCCACGTTATTTTTTAGAGTGGGCGCCTTTGTTTCCCTGCAAAATGTTCATCCAAGAATCCCTCCACCCAAGAATCCCCAACTAAAGAATTCCCCTCCACAAACATACCGGCACAAGAATAACAGCCCTAGAGAATCTACTCCCTAATGGCTGACTGCCTGGAGAATCTACAATAATAGTGGATGGAAGGGGAACAGAGCGGCTTCCTGCTTGCTGTAGTCTGCACAGGAAGCATGTGAAACCCTGGTTAGAGTGGGAAGGTAAGCTAATTTAGTGACATTCATGTAACCGGGTTCTGCAAAAAAAAGGATTCGACACACATTGGGGGTGGGTATTCTGTGGGAACTTCTCATGCCATAATGCCTTTCCACACCCTTTAACCTGTTATATTTTGCCTTTGCAAAATCACCTATTAATCTGTCACTGGTACTTACCTGGCAGTTTTCAGGTAAGGAAGTGCCTCACCATGACCGTTGAATAAGTCAAGAAATTAAAAGAAGCATCGAGACATTATGCGAGACATTATGCTCCCATCCTGCTCAGTATACGCGGGATGACAGCTAACTTCTCCATGTCTCTTCATGTTTTTTATCTCAAGATAGCCACATACTCAAAGCATATGTGCTCTGTATTTAGAAGTGACACCCACATCCCCTTTGAAAATCTCACCATCAAAACAAAACCAAAGGCTCTTCCCGGTGCCTTGCCAAGCAAACCTACGAAAATGAAATTGCGAAAAGCCTGCATTATTAATATGATTTAAGTTGACGAGGTGTTTTTTTCAGTACAACTGAGCAAATCTTGTTGCACACTAATAGCATAAACCCATTAGGAGCCGTAATACTCTTTGGGGACGTGAAGATTTATCAGCCCTTACAAAAAAGCTGATAGGAGCCCAGCCAGGAGATTAGAGGGATCTACGTTAAACATGCGGCTGTTTCTCAGTGCATCTTGGCAGCTGTGTGGATGCAAGAAATTTTACTCATGCATTTTACATGGTAAAAGTAGCTCAACTATCAACATATGCTGGAATAGCGTTTGGCATCACTGTCTTCAAAAATAGCCTCATAAAAGGCTGATGTATTTTAGTTTCCCTTCAAATCAACTATTTTTAACATAGGCCCTTTCCCCACTTACACCCTTGTTGGAGGGTTGCTGCAGCATAGTCACAGCAGCGCCCAATTCCTGGTAGCGCCCGGCTTCCCCATGACCCTCACGCTCTAATGCAGGGGGGGGGGGGGGTCATCAAAAGCGCCATTTGAAAAGGCGCCAGGAATTGGGAGATAAACTGAGGGGGGTCTTGAGAGAGGCAGCGATCAAGGAGTGACTCTTGTTCTGCGCCCAGCTCCTGAAGTGGGGGAGTGCCGGACCACGCTACTTTAGGAGGTACAAAATGGGAAGGCAAGTGTAGGTAATTAAGAGGAAGGAATGTTCCCTGTTTGGGTTCCTTCCTTTATTCCTTCCTTCCCTTACTCCTTCCTTCCTTCCCTTACTCCTTCCTTCCTTCCTTCCTTCCTTCCTTCCTTCCTTCCTTCCTTCCTTCCTTCAAGTTATATTTCAATCACCCAGTTGTAATCCCATTTTGTTTGTTGCTATTAATAGTCTAGATTAATTTGTATTGTGTACACAAATCATGCCAAGGTATACATAAAAGTTTATTTGTACAGTGCATGTAATTTATAATATAACAGAGGAGGACTGTGAAATCACATTCCCAACCATTAACCTCTACTTTCCCTGATGCCCCTTCTTGGGCTCCCATTTCCCCATCTTCTTGCTGCCTCACTGGTCACCGGCTTCACCCCAACTTGCATGCTATGGGGCACAGCTGGTGTCATTTACCCTGAGGTGGGCCCAGCTGCCAAGGCCGGGGTTTCTGCAGGGCTCACTGCTGCTGACACGCCTGTGCCCTGTGTGTACTTACACACACACAGAGGTGCGCTGTTCTTACCCACTTCCCTATAGGTGCTTCCTGACAGCACCTGCCACCCAGTGACTGTATTGAAGGGTGTACTAGATTTGCCAGCTCTGGGTTAGGAAATATCTGGATATTTTGAAGGTAGCCTGTAATGGGCTGACGGTTTTGGGAAGGTTTTGGGAAGGTCCGCCCAGTGGGGTATAGTACCATAAAGTCCACTCTTCAAAGCTGTCATTTTCTCTGGGACAGATCCCAATTCAGGAGGTCTTCAGCCCCCCCCCCTCCCGAGGCTGGCAGCCCTCAAATTGCTGGAGTGATGCACATAGCAGCATTCCTGGCAACCATGGAGAGCCAGTCAAGCTGTGTGCCTCACTCCAGTGTTGTGGATGAAAGGCAGTAGGCTGTGCAAATTACTACAAGCAAGAGATGCCGAGCCTCCAAGTGGGACCTGCAGGTCCCACAGGAATACAGAGTTCAGTTCCCCTGGGAGGAAGTGGATGCTTTGGAAACTGGACTCTGACATGGCCCTGTCCCCCCCAATGATGTCCCCAGTCCTCCCCAGGATCCATCCCTCAAACCCACCAAACTTTCCCAATGTTGATCTGGCAACCCTGCCTCCCAATTACACCAGCTGTTGACCAGGAAAGACTCTTGGAAGCCCTACTGAGTGCAGGTGAGGGGAGAAGTCATGATCAAGAGGTGCATCATGGTAAGGAGGCAGGAATAGGGAGCCAGTAGCCAGAGGTTGGATCCAGCAGGTTCTCACTCAGTTCCCAAAGAGTGGGTTACTAATTATTTATTATTGATACTTGAGAGGGGGTTACTAATTGGGTCTGCTTTTTCTGTTAGAAATTCCATTAAGGTCCAAAAATCATAAAGTCCCTGTTGTTTCCTATGTGGCTGGTTAGGCGAAGGTAGAAAACAGGATAATTTTTCCCTGTTAGGCTGTTTAAAAAACATGTTTTAGAAATATGAGTAAAGTTCCTTGTTTAGAGGAAAGTATCCTTCTTTTGATTTCTAGAAACCAAAATTAAGTGATTTGAAAGGATTAAGTATTTGACAGGCAGTCAATTAGGGAGGAGAAGTAGTTGTTTCTGTTGGCAGTGAGACTGATAGGACTTGTTATAATGAGTTTAAATTATGGACAGAAAGATACCAGCTGGAAATTAGGAACTCTTTCTTACAGTAAGAGTTTCTGGCTTTACAGCAACAGAGAAATTATTAATGCCGCTCGCTTGAATGCCCATGCGCCCCGTCATGCCCCGCTTAGCCCCATTAGGCGCTACACCACTGTTTGAATCCCACCACCATGGGAACCTGTTACTAAAAAATTTTGGATCCTCACCACTAGCCATGGCCACTGTGCATGTGGAAGTAGAAGGAAGGGAAGTGTGAGAGAGGCACATGGCAGAGGGAGGGGAGCCAGTGGAGGCATTCTCTGCCTGGGACCCTCAGAAAAACATTTATCGGGTTGAGCATTCCTCCTGAGGCTGAGCTCCTTGGATGGAACTAAACTTACTGTACATTCTTGCGGAGGAGGGATCTATGGGTGCAATACATTGGTCTTCAAGCACAGAACAATCATGCTCCGACTTGGCAACATCCTTTGTCCATTAGATGGAGCTCAGGGGAGCACCGTTGAATTACTTCATAGCACCACAACTCCACGCCTACAATTTAAGATGGACTTCGGGCGAGGCAGTGCCAAGAAAACAGGACCAGAGTAATGTTACTGACTCTTTCAGCTGCCTGATTAGTCTCCTTTTGTGGATCCCACAAACAGGCGTAATGTGAGGCTTTATTCATAATAAGTGCCATTTTTTGTGTGCGATAATGGAGTGAATTTTGGCAAGCTCTAATTCATGGAAGCATGACAGGGAAATGACTTCAGTGTCAGCCGACGCGCACCCGGTCTGCCTTAGATGATTGCCCGGACTCCAACAGCTTGTAGCCATGACATCGTAGCAAGGAGTCATTACCCCAGCCATTGATTTATCCCCTTCCCCGCTAGCATGGCAGTGCTGCCTCAGCGCTCGCCTCTTTTCTGAAGACATTCAGCAGAACAGCTGTGGTTAAAGGCGATTTGGAAACATATTGCAATGCCTGACCTGTCACATCGTCAATACAGATTGCTTTTATAAAGTGCACGCCTTGAGGAACTCAACGGGGAGCCTGTTTCAGCACAAGCCTCTCCAGTCACAGAGGGGCACACACCATTGTTCACTATAAATGCAAACTTGAAATAGTTGTGGAAAACAACGCAAGGGCACGGTGAGAGTCTTAAATGGAAGAGACCAGCCATGACCTTTTCCCTAGCTTAAAAGAGAGGTGCTGGCAAAGAGGGCAAAGGGAGCCAAAGGAACTGGTACACCAAAGAGAAATACGCTTTCTCTACAAAATGGATGTTTCACAGAAGGGTTTGGGATCCATTTTGTGTGTCAAGCCTAAGGCAGTGGAAGTCAGTTGGCTGCCAGAATTTTTTTCTCCAGGCCGGAGGGGTGTGCCTGGGTGGACAATGGGGGGCAAGCTAACTCCCAATTTTGTCACCCTGAGGTAATTTGATCAGTGCTCTGGAGCAAACCACTCCAACAATCAATCCAATATTCAAGAGAATAGTCCTTGGGTCCTGACAACTTTTTCAAGCCCTCTCCTATCTTTGTGCCTCTTTTCTCCCAGAGAAAAAAACATTAAATTCCTTTGTTCCCTGGCTTCTCTGGCCCAGCTTACCTTTACACTCACCTCAGAGAACCCACTTTGGGAATAAAATGCGTTGGTCCTTTGGCCACTCATAGTGTATGTGCATCTTGGATTTGTGTGGAGCATTTTCCCTTACATGTGGACTTTTTTTCCTTTTGGTCTTGCGAAATGCTGGTTGCTTCTCCTCTTCAGTGTTAGCTTTCCCTATGGATGTTCTCTTCAAGACCGGGGTAAAATTCCTAACACAACATCCCTGAAATATCCAACTCCCTCCCCTCTTCTCCAGCGTGGTGAGCCAGCGTGAGTATAGAGCCCAGCATGGGTGTAGTGGTTAAGAGCAGATGGGATTCTAATCCTGGAGGAACCAGGTTTGATTCCCCACTCCTCCACCCTGAATGGCAGAGGCTTATCTGATGAACCATGATGTGTTTCCTCGCACTCTACATTTCCTCTGCTGGGTGACCTTGGGCTAGCTTCACACTTCTTTTTTGAGACTCTCTCAGCCCCACCTATCGCCAAGATGTCTGTTGTGTGGGAGGAAGGGAAAGGAGCTTGTAAGCCACCTTGAATCTCCTTACAGGATAAAAAAAAGATGAGGTATAAATCGTCAAACTCCTCCTCCTCCCTCCTCCCCTCCTCCTCCTCCCTCCTCCCTTCTTCTTCTTGTCAGCTCTTTGTATGCTGTGTGTGCATATGTTCACTGCTTAACATATATCTCCCTTTGTTTTCCCCTATTTTTATTCTCTTTCAATAAAACCATATTTTTTAATTATACAACTGCCTGTTCATTTGGAGAGAGTTTTCACCCAGGTTTATCTTAGTATACCTCAGTGACATTGAGTCCCAGTTACCCCTCTCCTTTGCTCTCTCTGTCTCTAGCTACAGTCCTCCAACTAAAGGGGGGGGAGGCTGCCTGCTTAGGAGTAATACCAACACAGATGAAAAGAGAGTGTTTTCTCCTCTCTCTGGGGATTTGATTCAGACACGCCCAGGGGATCTTAATGGGAGGAGAGCTGTAACTTACAGTGGTAGAGCATCTGCTTTGAATACAGAAGGACTCCAGTTCAATCCCCAGCATGATACAGCTCCATTTAAAAGATGATGTGATGGGAGAAAGGCCTCTGCAGCTTGTGATCGCGGAGAGCCACTGCCAGTCCTAATGAGAGACCCAGCTTGGTGCTGGTGGTTGGGAACCACGGGCACTCTAATCTGGAGAACTGAGTTTGATTCCCCACTCTGCCACTTGAGCTGTGGAGGCTTATCTGGGGGAACCAGATTAGCTTGTGCACTCCCCAGACATGCCAGCCCCTGACCTTGGGGCCGCTAGTCCACAGTTCTTTGGAGCTCTCTGAGCAGCACCACCTCACAGGGTGTTTGTTGTGAGGCCGAGGAAGGGAAAGGAAGATTGTAAGCCCTCCAATTGAGTGTCCTTGCACGGGAGAGAAAGGGAAGATATAAATCCAAAACTCTTTCTTCTTCTCCAAACAATACCTAGCACTTTGAGCAGTCCTGTGATTTGATTCAGTACAGAGACAGCTTTTCCATGGATGTTCCATTTGGGGAGAGGCAGGACAAGCCTATCTAATGGAGCTTACGTAATGGGGCAATGGTTAAGAGCACCCTGGCAACCAGCAAGGTGGGGGGGATTAACAGCAGGAGAGAAACTAGACCTAGGCTTCTGACATGCATGGTGCCATGGCAATGTCACTTCTGATGCACACATGTCACATCACAAACTTATGGCCCCGACTTATTAGCAGTGTCAAAATGCAGCCATAGATCCATGTGTCTAGGTGTATTTTTTTCCCTTTCTCATCCCCTTCTCAATTCTTAAGAAGTGAACAATGGGGTCCCTCATGTGGATGACAATCCTTACCCGCTTCCATGAAAACTATTTTCTATTCCTCCATATTCCATTACATAATTTCCTTACATAGTGAGGACCATGGCATCCGATTCTGAAGCTGGTCAATTCACATTGTACACCTCTCATGAGATTTTTTTTTCTGCCTTTGGATTTGATTTCTTTTCCCTGCAGCTCCTGTCTTTGGAAATCAGAATCTTTGGGAGACAACTCGAAATGTGTAACCTTTCGGCAGGCAGAGGGATAGTTCCATATAAGGGAATAACCTTCAGAAACTAGCCTTAAATTCTTTTCAGGTCCAAGACAAACTCCAGAGGTTCCGTTCCATTGATATGATGGGTAGTCATTAAAAGTGCTCTCTGGCAGTTTCCAGTCTGTAAAAGTTGGGAGGAGATGTGTACAAGAGGCTGAGATCGCAGTGCTCACTTTGCAATTCCATGCTAGCATGAAAAGAACATTTATCCTGCCAAGGGCAGTTATGGAAAAGCACAGAATTCCCTCAGAAACAATTGGGTTGAAGCTCAACTAGCTTTTCCTCCTAGTGAAAAGGGGAGAGATGGTTATCTTTGACTCCCCTAAAGAGACTAATAATGCGTTGCAGATCATGTAAGACTTGCTGTGGACAAAGGCATGTAAAGAAGTGGTGATACCTGTGTGTGTGTGTGTGTGTGTGTGTGTGTGTGTGTGTGTGTGTGTGTGTGAGAGAGAGAGAGAGAGAGAGAGACAGAGAGAGAGAGAGAGAGAATTAGCTGGATCCAACCCAGTATGCATAGAATTGGGATGTCCCTTTTTTTCTCTCCCTCCCCTTTAACTCCTTATCGAATTCAGATAACTTTTTTTCTAGCTTTTTTATTTTCCCTAAATGCAATTCAAAAACTGTCTGTGCAACTTAACAGCGACACCACACAGAATACAGGAGCTTGCCATTTCTTATTTCCTTGGGGGGTCCCAATCCACTAAAGGTCCCTTTCCACCATGGCAGGATCTAGTTTTGAAGCTGCCTCTACCTAGCGCACTCAGCCACTTTTGCTGAGGCCAAAGGGAGAAGAGCCATCCTACTTGGATTGAGGTCTCACTAATGTTAACTGATACTTGTATGGTTTTTGCAAAACGTTTGAGAAGCCATTCTGGGAGACTGAAGTGTAGGCTAAAGGCATAATCCATAAACAGTAAATATTTTCCCCCACAAACCTTGGATCCCGTAGAGAATATGGTGTCAGTTCTAGCAAAATATGCCTTTTATTATTACAGTCTTGGAACCAAAGTTTTGTTTACAAATAGGCAGGGAAAAGTCTATCCACAGGCTCAGCCATTAACCTGATGAATTGGTGGATATACAGAGGTGGTTGATGCCTGACAAAAGAGAGGATACTCCAAGTGCCACCAACCCCATCAAACTTTTTAACCAGTGGCGTAGCGACCAGGGGATGGGGGGGCATGTCTTGTGCTGGGCACACGCCGGTGCAGTTTAGGGCCATGGTGTAGGGGCATTTTGGGTCTTGGGGGGGGGCATGGCAGGGGGACAGGGCACACACGTGCCTTGGGCGCAGTTCCCCCTCGCTACGGCTCTGCTTTTAACACACAACATCTGCTGCTGGTTTTATTCAACCAAAGCTCTTTCTGTCCAGTCTACCTCAGATCTACCTATGGAAGGCCCTTCTATTGTGATGAGAGCTATAACAATACACGAGGACACCCTATTTGTTTTCTTCCCTGAGGACAAGATGGGCTTCGCTTGTCAAAAGTGGAAGAATTGGTTTTATACCTCCACTTTTCTCTACCACAGGGCGTATGTAACTGGCTTACTTTCACCTTCCCCCTACATACAGAAACAGAACAGGACCTTGTGAGGTAGGTGGTATTGAGAGAGTTCTGAGAGAACTGTGACTAGCCCAAGATCACCTTGGTAGAGCTCTTAAAAGAGGACAGAGGGCTCTTCCTTTCATCCAATTTTCCCCATTCCATCTGTGCATCCTCATTTTATTTTTGTATTCTGTTGAGCTACAAATGGCATATGTGGTATGCATTGTGCTAAAAACGGCCTAAACAGAACACACAGACTCCGATCCCCAACCACAAAAGTATGCAAAATAAAAAGTTCTCACTGACAACGAACGAAAACAAGCAATGAAGAAATTAAAAGGGGGACATTTGTACGCCCTTCGAAAGGCTCAATTGAAGAAAGCACAATTCCGTTTCCATTTCCTGACTGGAAAAGAAAAGCACGAGCAATAAATCCTGATGGGCAGTTTATGGAGACTTTGTATTGCAAGCAAAATCAGTTGGGAAATAAAATTTGCTTCAGGGATTAAGCCTCTAATCTTTGATTCTCCTTCGACCAATAAACTGGCTGATGGATACTGTGCTGGTGCTATTAAATCCTGTGTCTCAGCACTGCCTGCTGGGTTCCAGAGAGCAATGAAAAAACATGTATTTCCCCAGCTGGAGAGAAGACTTACCAGAAAACTTGGATGGTCCAAATTATGGTTCCCAAAAATTTAACTGCAGTGTCAAACATCATCTATCTCCACCTCTCAAATCCCAGATTATTCGTTTTTTAAAAATCCAGGTGCCTTCCCAGTACTGATTCCATAGATGTTTCTCTGTATCAGAACTTCCACATCCTGCAGACTGGCATATGAGTAAATTTGACTCTCAAAAAATGAAGTAAAGATGTTCTCTAGATCATTCACAGTCATTAGAGCCAGGGATCTTGTTGTCCTGGCCGCTCGTAGGTTCCTGTGAGGCTCGAAAGGCCAACCTGCTGCACTGTACTGTGAGTTGCTCAATGCAATTGCAACAGAACCCTGATCAACCCACAAGAAGATTATAAGTGCCGACCAAAGTAAATTCAACTCCCAGACAGATTATAAGAGAAACTGGTGGCATCTCTCCTCCTCATACAGAAGTGGCCACCGGTGGTTGAAGAGCCACCACGGGAGTCGCCAGTCTTTTTGGAGCCAAGCAGGAATTTTTAACCACTGCCACGGTGGTTAAAAAGGCCCAACAAAGACTGTCCTATCTGAGACTTTTAAGGAAACAACAACTGAATGGAAAACTCCTGGTGTCCTTTCACTGCTGTGCTATAGAGAGTGTCTTAACCTACTGCATCTGTGTATGGTTCTCCAGTTGCACAGTGGCAGATAGGAAGGCGCTCCAAAGGGTGATCACTACTGCACAGAGGAGTATCGGCTGCCCTCTCCCCTCCTTGGAAGAACTCTATCATTCCCAAAGCCTAAAGAAAGCCCAAAATATTCTGAGAGAACCGTCTCATCCAGCACACTCTCTTTTTGAACTGTTACCATCTGGCAGATGATACAGGTCTATAAAAACTAGGACAAAGAGACTTAGAGACAGCTTCTACTCTAGAGCTGTGGCTATGCTGAACTCCGTGGCTTCGTGTTGATGTGTTTGGGGCTGTGTAGGGATGGGTGGAGGGAGGGGAAAGTGAGGATGGGGCATGAGTCTGAAATTGTGTGCATCGAGGAATGCTGCTGTAAATTTCGTTGTGCGTGCACAATGACAATAAAATGCTTATGCTTATGCTTATGCTTATGGAAGGGTGATAAGTCTTTGCGCACCTCTCACCACAGTTCATGACCTGGCAGGGGTAAGCTAGCAAGAATTGGTGGCCAAGTTTGAAGCCATGGTAGAGGTGCCCAAATGATGGGAGCCATGGGCTACTTGATACATCCTTCCCTTATATATGCAATACATTACGGTGTTGACCAGCTGTTTAAAGAAACTTGTTAAACCCAAGTAACATTGGCCCTTTATACACTAGTGGTCTTCTTCACGTTGAGCGTACACTCCCTTCAAGCTGGATTCTCAGTGACGCACTGGTTTTCCCGTCTTCAGAACTCATCGTGCTCTCAGATCAGAAAATTCCCACTTTCTGAAAGCTTTCAGAGTGTGACTTTTCTTCTCCCTTCTCAGGGAAACATGTGAAAGAAACGTGTCAGCACGTGTTTAGCTTTCTTAGGGTTTTCTCCCTGCTCCCTGCCTCCCCGCTCACATCATAGTAGTTCCTCCCTCTCTTTGGGCCACCATTTCAAAAGAATCGGAACAGCGTCCTTTCGGTTTTTTATTATTTTCACGCTGAAGGACTAGCACAGGAGCAATAAGCCTGTGAAAATCACAAGAAATTGACATGGTGTAGCAAACTAATGCTAGG
The DNA here is from genome assembly GCF_021028975.2 of Sphaerodactylus townsendi. Lineage (NCBI taxonomy): Eukaryota > Metazoa > Chordata > Lepidosauria > Squamata > Sphaerodactylidae > Sphaerodactylus > Sphaerodactylus townsendi. The sequence continues at coordinate 64,184,326 of NC_059435.1, forward strand.
CCAAAGATGGCACACACACAAACACACAAAAGGTTGCAGGCAACCTCCCTAAATGGTGGCTGCACAGAAACAATGAGGAAACAAGGGGGTGGACAAAATGGTGGACCGACTTGGCTAGGGACACTTCACAGGGGAAGAATCCCTGTGCAAACAGAAGAACCATGGGAAAACCCCACTGCAAAGCAAACAGCCACGGGGTAAGCAGTGTAGGGATAAATGGCCACTGTCTTGTCATGTCTTCATTTGTGAAGGTTGCTGGGGGCAACTGGCATCAAGCCAATTAGCCTTGAATACTGAAATTCACCAGAAGCTTATCTGTGGATAACTCATATTTAGCAAAAGACCCAGGTCTCCGTCTTTTATGTGAAACACATCTTTAATGCTAACTTTCAGACACAGAGCTAAAGGGAGGCTACAGTGGTGCCACCCTGTCTGGCTTGCTGCCCTGACTAAGCCTCTGAACAAACAGCCTTAAATAATTTCACAACTTTAAAAAGTGTTACTGGAGGTAATAGTTCTCTGAACTCCTGTGTCCAGGGAAGTACTTTATCACCTGATTACAGTTCCCTTTCAGGCCTGTGATTGGAATAATAAGATCCCTTCTGTCTCTGGCAGAATTCAGCACACTTTCACAGCTTGGCTACTGTCGGTCTCGGTGCTTCTCCGCTGCCTATTGACATTCTTGTTGGCAGCAGTTCTCCGCGCTCATTAAACGAGAGGAGTCCACTACAGCGAGTGGAATAAGTGTGTGTTCTAATGGATGCACTCATTTACAGTAACTGAGCCAAAGGATATAATGCATAATGTAAGCACTGCAGTCCTCTGGGGTCTATGCAGAATAGCTGTGGTTTGCCACTTCCCATATTCCCATTCCTAAGTGATGCCCCCCCTCCCCGCCTTTGCTCTTAAATAAAAAAATAGTCAAGGCCTCTCTGCTGTTTCGTTTGATATGTATGTATATATGAAATGTCCTTTCCAGTGAAAAATAAAGCAACTTTTCCCTCCCCGTTTGTTTTCCATTTGGGCTCACGCCTTTTTGATCCCAGCCCGCCGCTGCCCATTGTCAGAGCAAGCCGATGGGTCATGTTTTCCTTGCAGAGCCTCTGATAGCCAGCCGTGCATAAAACTCTGTTGGCCCACATAGGAGAAATGTATGCTGTGTTAAACAGCATCCTGTGAAGCTCCTTGCATTGTTTATGCAATATACGATGCTTTTATTGACTGCCTCCAAAGTTCAGAGGCAAGGAGAGCTTTTCTCAGGGTCACACTTGAGAAGCCCTGCTCGGTTTGGCTGAACATCCTGTGCTTTGCATCCTGCTTGCGTTCCCCACCCCGCAAAAATCATTCTTATTGTAAAGCATTCCCATAATAACTTGATTCTTCTAGGGCTGAGGCATATGACACTTTCATCCCTTAGTGCCTCAGAATGAAGGCAGGAGAGCCCGTCAATGGAGTAGACGTGAGTTTTCTTGACATGTGATCTGAAATCAGGGGCGTACCACCCAGGAGGACAGATGAGGTCAAACGTCCCTGGGCTGCAGCCATTTAATCACATGGGGGGGTGGAAAATCATCCCTCCAAATCCCTCCTCCGTCCCCCTGGGTCCATTCACGGATTTCAAGACTGGGTGCAAAAAAAGTTGTTTGGATGTGGTGGGGGAGGGCGGCTGCCTATACAGGGGGGCAGGGAGGGCAGAAAACTCAGATTTTGCACCAGGTTACATTTTCCCCAGATACGCCTCTGTCTGCAATTGGTGATCCCAATATGCTTCCCAGACAGTGTTGTGCTCTGCTAATAACAACTTGCTGGCCAAAAAAGTGTCCAGTTGTTCTCAATTAGATCTTGAGCTTTTTCAGCTCTGGCCCCAGTTTGGCAGAATGCCTTGTCAAATGGCACCGGGCAGGGCCCTGCGGGGCTCATCTCACTTCCTCAGGGCCTACAAGGCAGAGCTGTTCTGCCAGGCCTGCAGTTGTTGGACATTTTGTGCCAGCCAGAGTTTTCAGTGCAGACTGGAGTCCCCGACAGTTTCAAATTATGCCGTTCTAACAAACTTTTGTAGATTTTTGGAAGCACAGATATATGGAATTTGTGTTCCGCTAGCCTTGAAACCTGTTCAAGACTGGTGCACATCCAGGTTCTGATTAGCTTAATGGATGTTTTGAATTGCATGGGATTTTTATCTGTGTTATTGGGGTCGGTGGCCCACTCCACACAGGCCAACAAACATGGGTTTAGAATGGTTAAAAAAACCCGTTTGGGGGAGGAACTTCACACAGATACAGCTCCTAAAAGCGAGGTCATTGCCCTTGATGTTATTTTCCTCCCCAAAACCAGATTTTTTTGAGAATCGCGACTCATTCAGGAAGTCTCTTTCAAAATTCCAGGTTGCCCGGCCAGCTGTGTTTTAAGCCGAGCCTGACGGGCAGGGCGCTTTTATTTGCCTCCATTTTTTTCTTAAAAAATTTCGCGGCTTACATCTGCATAGCTTCACATGAGTGCAGTATGGTCGCCAGTCATTGTAAGACACATCGGCATGGCTGTGGGGTTCTATTTGTGTAATGCCTGCGTAGCTAAGCATTGGTGGGAAGTAAATTTTTAAAAAGAGATGCGTTTCCATGCAAAGGCATGACAGCTACCCGCATTGTTGCTGTGGGCTCCAATCAAAGCATGCACAGATGCACGCGAATGAGAAAACAGGAAAATGGATTACTTTTTCCCACAGCAATACATTTGCTGTTCAGAAAGGTCCTGTATTTCAGATACCTTATGGTACTGTTGTATTGTTTGTGGTGTTGGACATGTCTTGTACTTATAACAAGCCTTCATTTGAAAGGAGATAGCAATTACTGCTATTTGTGTAATTTCTATCAAGTTGTACTGTGTGCACTGATCCCCAGTTAATTCAAATGGTGGAGGCCTACAGTTGATGGCAGCGAAGGCTTGAGTCATCTTGATGGTCTCCCACCCCTCCCCTTCTTTTCCCTTTGTTTTTCCCTATGTGCCATGCTGGATTTTACTGTGAGATGTTTTGTGGTTTTATTGGTTTTATATTGTGGTGGTATTTGAGGTATAAATGTCATTGGGGAGCCACTCTCTGAGCCTGCTCTGGCAGGAGGGAATAGAGATACAAGTCATTTGAAAACTAAAGAAGAAGAAGAAGAGGGAGGAGGAGGGAGGGAGGGAGGAGGAGGGAGGAGTTTGGATTTATAATTCCCACCTGCTTCTCTTCTGCAAAGAGACTCAAGGTGGCCACAAGCTCACTTGTTGGAATAAAAGCGACTTCTGCATGCCTGGACTTTGGGGGTGCTGTGTATCTCACTCTGTGATGTTGCCTCTGCTCTGTTTGCCCTCCTTGTCTGGGGCCAGGAGACCGCAGCCACTAACTTCCCTTTCTTCCCCATGCCCTAGCTTCTCTTCTGCTCTAGCCTTTGAACCAGGCGCATGGTCAATGGCAGCTCTGCTCAAGTGGGGCCTTTCCAACTGCAGCATCCTCTCCCACATCCACACCTGCATTGATGGCCAGCGTTAGTTGTGCCTTCCACTTGTCATAGGAAAGTAATCTCTTTAGGACTAGGGTTCTTTTCTATCCTACCTTTTTTCTTGGAACAAAGTTGTGAAGACTGAAAGATGCTTGAATAAATGTAAGTTTTACCTTTTACATTTATGTCTCTGGAGAAGTTTCTATAAACTACATTCCACACACACTACTGGAGCATATCCAATGACTCTAAGCGTAAATCTAACATGGTAGCAGAGGGATGGTTGGTTATTTTAGATTTGAGCCCCAGATGCTTTTAAAGTTGTTTTTTAAAGTTGGAGCAAATTTTTTTTCCTTGCATGGCTTCTAGCAGCCATTGCCTTAGTTCTTGTGTTTTTCTTGCTCACCTGGCTCTAACAGGCCAGCGAAGTAACAAAAGGTTCGCATAGCACTGAGAGGCTTGCTTCCTGCTCTTGTGTGTGTGTGACTTATTATTGAGATTGCAGAGAAAGCCTTTTTTTTTTTGCATTAAAATGGCTCAAGCGTAAGGCAATTCTTGAGAAGCTTACAAGCCCATGAATTTTAACTCATGGCTCTACAGGATCTCAATCCCAAAGTAAAGGAGAGAGGGGCCATAGGTTTTGTTTTTTAACTACACCAAAACCAAACAGTGGAAAATGAAGAGACCAGATGGCAAAGAGCAGATGAGAAAGGAGCCCGCGAAGGAATGTAATTGGTATTAGTACCCTCACAAACTCACAAATCTGGTGTATGTTAAAGGGACAAGATTCTGCCAAAGAGACGCTAGAAGCATTAAAGGGTCTTTGGAGAGCAAGACAGAAATAGCAAAGTGAGTTTATTCAAACAACTATTTTCAATCAAATTACAAGAAAATGGAGATGCTGATTGCCATATAGAGAAATTGCTGAATCTGATTGATAGGATTGTAACCACTGGCACAGTTCTGGAGGAAGAACTGAAAATTGGACTGCTTTTAAGCTCATTGCCTGAGAAATATTCAACACTTTTGTCTCTACTGTGAATGGCAGACTGCACATTTGAGGAAATTCTAGGATTAACTAGGTCTGAATTTACATGAAGCAGCAAGAGTATCTCTCTGAGAGCAGAGGGAAGAATGGCTCAAGTTACATTGCCCAAAGAGCCAGAGGCAAGGGGTGGGAACTAAATCATTTGAATACAGAAAATCCAATCCCACAGGGAAAGGAGGAGCCCACCCATCTGTTTCAAAGTGTAATAAACCTGGTCACCTCCAGAGGGGAGTGTCGAGCACAATAAGAATGCTGAGACTGGCAGCAAGCCATCTCACACTGCTTATTCACACAGACAAAGGGATTTTACTCCTAAAAATTCGTTCAACTTTTGCACAACCCACATGATACAAACTAATGAAAAATATAAGCCTTGGATTATTGGTGCTTCTAGGCACATGGCTTCAGATGTTGCTTTGTTCAATGAATTAGACAGAGATGCTGGATGCAATGTGTATTTAGCCAATGGAAAACAGATTCCAGTGAATGGAAAGGGCAAAGTTACTTTACATTTATAACTGGATGGTAATGGAACTGAGATTGTTGCAGAAAATGTCCTGTACATTTGCAGACCTTGCAGCTAATCTGATCAGTCCCTACACTATCAGAAAAAGGTTGCCTGTTCACTTTGAGAATAATGTATTGCACTATCTACGTATGATGGTGAGCTATATTCCTGAGTACCCTAAGAAATGGAGTCTTTGAACTGGACTGTGAGGAACCACAAGCCTGCACAGCCAAGGTAACTTCTACCCAGCAGTCTTTGGAGCTCTGGCATGGGAGGTTTGCTTACCATGATAAAGAGGCCATCCTGAAGCTGAAAGGAAGGACTTGGTAACAGGTATTTCTATAAAAGACTGTCCCAATGATAACCAATTGTGTGATTGTTAAGAGGGAAGGGAATTAGGCCTTCATTCCCAAAGCAAAATAAGATGCTCTAAGCAGCCTCTTGACTTAATTCACTCTGATCTATGTGGACCAATCAAACCAGCATCAACTGGTATACTTACCTATCTATTTGCTTTCATTGATGAATACACAAGATACACTGTGTGTTATTTGCTAAAAGAGAAGTCTCAGACTGAACAGAAATTAAGAGACTATGTTGCTATGGTATCTAATAAGTTTAATAGGAAACCCAAGTGTATCCAAACGGACAGAGGAGGTGAATACATTTCCATATCTATAAACAATTTCTTGAGGGAACATGGGATCCAACACATGGGATCCAACACAGACTGGCCCATTCGCCAGAACAAAATGGAATTGCAGAAAGAAGAAATCGTTATGTAATGGACATGATTCGGTGCATGCTCATTGATTCAGGCCTTCCCCGCAAGCACTGGGGAGAGGCAGCAATGACTGCAGTTTACCTACAAAATAGATTGCCAACCAAAGTCACAGAAGCAACTCCATATGAGTTATGGCATGGCAGCAAACCAAATGTAAAACACATCAGAGTCTTTGGATGTAAAGCTTATGCTCACATACCAAAAGAAAAGAGATCCAAGCTAGACCCTACTACGCAAGCAGGTATATTTTTGGGCTATTCTCCAGAAAGTAAAGGATACAGGATTTTTGATCCAGAAACTAACCAAATTACTATATGCAGAGTTGTGCAGTTTGACAAGCGACCCAGAGATGGCAAGCCTGCTGTGATGGATGACCATTCAGAGGGAGATGGCGATAGCAACCAGCTGAACCTACATTGCCCAGAGTCCCAGGATGACATCACCGTGCAGATGCCAGCAAATGCTCAACCTGAAGAGGGAGCAGCGGTGGAAATCCCAGACCTGACAGGTGAGGCAGAGGAGTCACAGACTACTGCGGAGGCAGACAGACCCCAGCCCTCAGGCTCATCTGCGGCCTAACAAGGGAGTTCCAGCCGAGAAACTTACCTACCATGAGGCGCCGTCACTGCATGAACCAGCTTCATGGGCTGAGTTACAGCAGATGCACCTGAACCAGAAGCAAGAGAAGTGGAAAGGGAGGCAGCACATGAAGAAATCACTGCACTACATAAAAAGCGAGCACATGGACTCTCACAGAACTACCTAAGGGTAAGAAAGTTATCGGGTTGTAAATGGGTTTTAAAGCTAAACAAGATCACGGAAGGTCAGATTGAGAGAGATATAGGGCCAGACTTGTTGCTAAAGGATTCTCTCAGATCTATGGAACAGATTATGATCAGACTTTTGCACCTGTTGTAAAATATTCTACAATTAGAATGCTCTTAAGCAATGCTGCATCTAGACACATGAGAACTGAGCATTTGGAATTTAAAACCACATTTTTGCATGGCCGAAATTGAACAGGAGCTTTATATGAAGCAACCACCAGGGTTCATAGGATGAAAAGAATAAACATTTAGTCTGTAAACTTCAGAAAGGACTTTATGGATTGAAACAAGCAGCTGAGGCTTGGGCAGATAAGTTAGCCAAGATGCTACTAAGTCAGGACTTCAAACAAGGCAATGCAGACCCCTGTCTTTATAGCAGGCACAGAAATGGGAGATGGACATTTATCCTGACATATGTTGATGACTTGATTATTTGCAATGAAAATGAAACTGACTGTGCTGAGATTATATCCCAATCTCAGCAAGGAAGTAGAAGTCAAGCACCTGGGAGATGCCAGCTTCTACTTGGGGATCCAAATCGAACGTGAACCAGATGGAAGCTATCTTCTTAGCCAGAAGCAGAAAATATTGGAACTGCTACAGAGTCTGAACCTGGAAGGTGTCAATCCAATGCCTACCCCAATGAGTTCTGATTTCTACAGACAAGTACTACCTGATGACTTGCTACCTGACAACAATGATTACAGGACTGCAATAGGCAAGCTTTTGTACTTAGCAATGACAACCAGACCTGACATTGCTACAGCTGTGAGTATATTGTCCAGAAGAGTTAGCACACCCCACCACAAGAGACTGGACTGCTGTTAAACGAGTGGTGAGGTACTTAAGAGGTACTTTAGACTTTAAACTGAAACTGCCAGCAACTAAAGATCCCACACTATTGGGATACGCTGATGCAGATTGGGCTGGAGAAAGAACAGATCTAAGATCTACCAGTGGCTATGTGTTTTCTATGGGGAAGTGCTGTAAGTTGAGAGGCAGTAAACAAAGTGTTGTTGCTCACTCATCTACTGAATCAGAATTAGTATCAGTTTCTGAGGCATGTAGAGAATTACAATGGCTTTTAATGTTGTTAGAAGATTTTGGTATTGATGAACCTTTACCTGTACAAATGCTAGAAGATAACCAGAGTTGTATAGATATTCCTCTTTCAGAAAAGAATAGTACACGTACTAAACACATTGGAATTAAGGATCAATATGTAAGACTCTTACAGGCAGAAGGAACTGTGAAACTTCGCTACTGTCCTACTGATATGATGACAGCAGACATCTTGACCAAACCACTGCCAAGAGACAAGTTCCAAAGCCTGCGTGACAAACTGAACATTGTATACCTGGAAAGCATGGAGTGTTGGAATAAGCGACTTCTGCATGCCTGGACACTGGGGGGTGCTGTGTATCTCACTCTGTGATGTTGCCTCTCTTGTTTGCCCTCCTTGTCTGGGCCAGGAGACCGCCCACTAACTTCCTTTCTTCCCCATGCTAGCTTCTCTTCTGCTCTAGCCTTTGAACTGAGCGCATGGTCAATGGCAGCCTGCTCAGTGGGGCCTTTCCCACTGCAGCATCCTCTCACATCCACACACGTGATGGCGCGTTAGTTGTGCCCACTTGTCATAGGGAAAGTAATCTCTTTAGACTAGGGTTCTTTCTATCTACCTTTTTCTTGGAACAAAGTTGTGAACTGAAGATGCTTGAATAAATGTAAGTTTTACCTTTTACATTTATGTCTCTGGAGAAGTTTCTAAAAACTGCATTCACACACACTACTGGGCATATCCATGACTCTAAACGAAATATAACACTCCTTTCCCTTCCTCTGCCCACAACAGACCCCTTGTGAGGTAGGTGGGGCTGAGAGAGTTCCGAAACTTTGGCTAACCCAAGGTCACCCAGAAGGAATGTAGGAGGGGGAAAACACATCTGGTTCACCAGACAAGCCTCTGCCACTCAGGTGGAGGAGTGGGGAATCAAACCCAGTTCTCCAGATTAGAATCCACCTGTTCTTAACCACTACACCACTCTGCAGTTATGCAGTTCTTGCAAATTCACATGTCCCTTCAGCATAAATATAGCCTGTCTGGCTACCGGTGGTCAGGCTAAACCCACCTTGACTCACCTTGGGCCCAACTGTATGGCTGGACTTCTTTTATGATGGTTGGCTTGGTGCACATCGATGCTTCTTCTAAGACCATCTTTGAATGCTGGGTATTCTACTTGGAACTTCTTGGAATGCTTGGAACCTCTACTGGACTCCCAACTGATATCCTTGAGAGCAGCTGCCAATCAGAGTAGACAATGCAAGCCTTGACAGACCAGTGGAAGATAACTTTATATATTTGAGTACAGATGAATTATATGTACATGAGACAAATGTTCAGTGTGAGGAAAGAGAAAAATGGGCAACAGTCAAGAACCAGTGAGGTTAGTTTGGCAGAAGGGGAAACAAAACAAGAGCCCCAAATGGAATAGGGGGCTTTTAGGTTGAAACAACTAGGACAGGCAATGCAAAACCATCCCTAATAATGTCAGATCATCAGAAGGAGCACATAGGGAATAGTCACATGGTGCTCTGAGGGCCATTGTGTGAAACAGGATATCGGACTAGATGGATCGTTGGTCTGATCCAACATGGCTTCTCTTATGTTCTTACCCCGTGGCTCTTTCTAGGAATAAATATAGCTCTACTGAGATCTGATAAATACTGTGGGGGAGGGGGGTTACTGCTTAATCCGATCCTGTTCTTCTTGTGAGACTGGTTAATAAATCAATGAGAATTTAGCCGAGCCTGAATCTCAAACAAGGACTTGACAAGAAAACATTTCTCATTCCTCCTGCTTAAACCACTGTGGTGAATTACAGTAGTATTTTAGACAGTGCCTTTGACTGACCTAGCAGAGCTTTTCAGCTGAATTCCCTTGTCAGATTCTGTTGTAATGAGCTTTTATAGAATCATTTCTTTCACTACTTTCCCCCTCCCCAATTTTCCTCCTCTTCCTTTTGTCCCCAGCCCCCTGCCAAATAAGATTCTCTCCCTGGATTGTGGACCTATTGCTAAGCAACAGCGATACCTTTCTTGCTGTCTGCTCCAGCTCCTGATACCTTTCCATTGCTCGGGGTCAATTTTACTCCCCACTAAGCAGACCTCGCTGAATTATTCATCAGGGGCAGTAGATACATTCAACTTTAACCAACGTTAGGAACATCCGCTAATGGCTAAATGTGTTGGGGACATCACGGGGGCAATGTACCATGGATACACAGCATACATTGCAGATTAGGCAGGCCAGAAGAGAGGTAAAGGGGGAGCTGATCTGCAAGGGATTGGACCAATTTATGGCAGGCATCAGGGCCCCAAGGAACCAGGCGAGAGTATTTTCGTCAAGTTCAAGACATCTGAGCTATTCTAGCCAGCTGCTGTACATTTAGGGAGGGACAACAAAGGGGAAGAAAGTCTGCTGGAGACGGCAAATGTGGGGGATGAAAGCAATTCTCTCTCCTGCCTTCAGAGTGGTGCAGAAACTGAGAGAATGATATACCCATCTGTGTGGTGTAGTGGTTAAGAGCAGCGGACTCTAATCTTGAGAGCTGGGTTTGATTCCCCACTTCTACCCATGAGTGGCAGAGTCTTTTCTGTAAACTGGATTTGTTTCCCCATTCCTGCACATGAAGCCTGGTGGATCTTGGCCTAGTCACAGTTCTCTCTGAACTCTCTCAGCCCCACCTACCTCACAAGGGGTCAGTTGTTGGGAGAGGAAGGGAAGGAGTTTGTAAGCTGCACGTTTCCTACCTCTCCACTAGCAAAGTGTGCAGCTACCTCCAGCTTCTCCAATGGAAGAGTGCTGACTGTTTAGCTTAATATATTTAGCAAAGCAGTTGCTGGTTTTATATGAATGAATTGACTAACTATTAGGGAGGGTTACATGGAAAGAAACGAAGAACAACTTTTTATTCTAGCACTAATCTGGTTACATAGCTCTGCACCATGTGGTCCCCCATTGGTGCCTAACTGGCATTCACTTTATAACTCTCTTGCATGGGAGAAATAAGTTGTCTCCTGAGCTCTGCACAGCAAGTAGGGGATGACTTTAAGGCAACTTGCGAAAAAAGAATTGCTAGTTTAGCATTTTCACAAAAACCCAGGTTGAGCAGAAATAAAACGTCCTGAAGATGTCTTGGGGGGAAAAGCTGAGCAGACTTCCTTCCCCAAACACTTTTTTTCCTCCACCCTCTGAACATTTTATTTGCGCTGTGCAGAAAGGGTCAATATCAGGCGCTCATCTTTTTTTTTCTCATTCCCAATACATCAGCCTGCACACTAGCAAAATATTACAGAGACAGGAAAGGTTTGTGAAACCATAATGATGGCTGTTTAATTAAAAAAATGACCTGGTCCTAAAAGAAAGAAGCCATCAACAGAGTTGGAGCGATAAGTGAAAAGATCAAGCTGTAATACTTCTTCTTTGTTCACTACAAGTGGAAGGTAACAGTGCAGTAAAAACTTTGGCAGTAAAATTCAAGGAAGCAGAGAGAATACAGCAAGCCTGGAATCTACTTTTATCCATTATTGTCATTTCTCATTTTTCATAGTGCTCTTCAGCATAAAAGTGAGAACAATTCTTATTTCTCCTTGAAACCTCCCTGCAAGTTTGGTTAGGCTGAGGACCAAACTGAGGGGTTCAGCACAGGAGAGATTTTTCCTCTACGTGTCCCCAGGTCATGTCAATACAGGCCCAGTTTGTCATAGGCAAATTTGTCATAGGCTTAAGCCCTCCTCTCTCTGCCATTTTCCAAACTTGAAATGATCCAGGCAAACTGCTAAGCCCCATTGCTGAAGCAGCCCGTGGTGGCGAACCTTTGGCACTCTAGATGTTATGGACTACAATTCCCATCAGCCCCTGCCAGGGGCTGATGGGAATTGTAGTCCATAACATCTGGAGTGCCAAAGGTTCGCCACCACAAAACAGATCCACGGCACCATTTCAGGTTGGAAATGTATGATGTGGCACTGAGGGAGGCTGTCTTTTGTATGATGTGGCGCTGAGGGGGGTTTAACTCCTCCCCAATTAGCTGCTTTTCAATCCCAGCAAACCAGGAATTTGAGCAGGGTGTAAAGATCTCAGTGGTGCTGAATCTCTTCACAGCCGTTTGGCCTTGACTGAGTTTCCTGGCACGGGCGACGGGCCAGAATCCACAGCAACCACACTGTTAGAGGGCTTATCTCTTAGAGCGAGATGAGGAATCCGTTCCCATGAGAATGGGACTGGAGACACTGGGAGGGGGATGGGACAAGGGGGTTATAACCTGTGGTCTGGGCGGGAAGGCCCATTCCTGTCATGTCATGTGTGTGAGCTTTCTAAGATGTCTGAATAAATGGTCTTTCACCCAAAAGCCTTTTATTTCTGCCTCGTTGGAATTCCTTACATTATGACAGGAATCAACCGTTATTTTTCTTTTTAAAACTCAGTGGATCTCTGGTGTTGTAACATGCAGAGATTGAATATTCTTGAAACTGTGGAAGGCGCGGTAGCCCCCATAGAGGGTTCCGAGCCTTCCCTTCCTGATTCTGAGGAACCAGCAGGGGAACGGGTCTCGCTGGTGACTCTCTCCCGTCCTCGTTCCAGCATGGGTCTTCCCCTACTTCGTTGGGATGGGGAATGCGGATGCGACCCTGTGGATTTGCACGAGCCGTTTGGGGCGCTGTCTATGGATCGAGCGCCTGTGGATCGGATCTCTACCCGTGTCCATGTGGATTACAAACCCCAGATGCAACCTGTCTCAGAAGAGATGGATCTGACTACACTTCATGCAGCCACCCAGGAGTCGATTGAGCGGTTCCTTGACTCCTACTTCGAGAACGCTCCCAAAGACCCGCTGTGGCACAGCACCGGAGCCAGTCCCAAATCCACAGTTGAAACCGGGACGCTGTCGAGATCAGGATCGATTATTGGGAGGGGTTTCCGTGCGGTTCCCAATCCGGATTTCCAGCCCCCGGGCCGGCGGCTACCGATGTGCAAGAGGCACCCCGTGGAGCCGTCGGAGGAGTGGAAGAGTTACCATCCGGAGAGGGGGGAATCCGAAGAAGACTCCCATCCAGATCTATTTCCCCTCCCGTCCAAAGAAAGCTGGGACGATGAAGTGGCCAGACTGCACGATGCCAAGGAAGCATGGGACCGAGAAACGCGGAGCTCTGGGAGGAGGAACGCGAACAGCTGCAAAAAGATCGTGAATGCCTGCAAAGGGACCGAGAACAACAACGCCAGGACGTCCAATGCGAGTTAAACCGGGCCAAGGAAGCGTTGCAACGGCAGTACCAGCAGAACTTATCGATTCATGACAAAGTCCTGGATCACTCCAAGATGGATCTGGAGCGCCAGCGCGAAAGCATTAGGGCCATCCAAACGCAGAGCGAGCTGACTGCGGCCATTCAGCGTGATGAACAAGCAAAACTGGATCGTGAAAAAACGGCCCTACATGAGCACCAAGATGCCTTAACTCGCAAAGAGAGAGAATTGGCTGCCTTGGAACAGGAGCTGAGGAAGCAGCGAGATACGATGACACGTAACCCAGTCGGTGCTTACAACTTAACCAGAGCGCCCACCACCGCGCCCCCTGCCATGGGATCGATGCTACAAGGCCCTACTTCGATCCCTCCCCGCGCTCCTGCTGCCTCCTTTCTCGCCGGAGGGACGACGCTGCTGGGCTCCGCTCTGCCTCCTCCACCGGTGGTACTTCGACCAGCTCCTGCTCTCCCAGCCCCACCGCCCCAGCCAGTGCAACCACAACCCCAGCGAGCTCCAAGAGCTGTTGAAAGAGGATATTATAGGCCTCCCATCCCTGCCCGCTTTGACGGTACCGCCTCTAAACTCCCTTACTTCATTCTGCAACTTGACGCACATATGGAGGAATTTGATGATCTGTACCGTTCTGAACGTGAAAAAATACGGGATATCGGGTCCGTCTTGGATGGGGTGGCTGCTGACTGGTTTGTGACTCTTTACGTAATTCGTAAGCGGATGATACTCGCACAGTGGCTGCATTTCTTCAAGCCTTACGTGCCCGCCTAAGATCCGGATGCTGAAAACGAAGCCAGTGGTAACATAAAGTCCATTCAACAGGGCAACCGCTCTTCCGCCGAATTTGCCCGTCCATTTCGCGCGGCGGCTACTAAACTTCCTCCTGACTGTCCTGAACGCATGAAATGTGAATACTTCTTCGAGGTTATGAATACCAAACTTCGGGAAACAGTACTCCTCATCCGCATTCCGCGCACCGTCGCTGAGTGGATTGATCTGGGTTCACAAGTGGTGGCCCGTCTGGATTACGCTCGTGCCGGGGGACGCCCGCGTCCGAAGACCACTACGGTTGCCCCATCCACTCACAAGCCAAGCTCACCCGTCTCCACAGAGACCACATCTGAGCGCCGCCGCCGTTTGGGATTATGCCTCTATTGTGGCGGTCCTGGCCATCTGGCTGCCAACTGCCCCAAGAAACAGAAGCCCGCCGTCCCGGTCTCCCGCACCCCCACTGCCAAGCCTCCACGGAAGTCTGGTCCTCCCCAACTGGCTCGGCCCAAGGCCGCCATCGAGGGGGAGGACTTCGAGGAGGGGGAAGTGGCGGTGTGCCTATCTTCAGCGCCCTTGGACATGAGTCCTACTCGATTCGTGAGTGAAGGCAGCGCGCCCATTACTATTCAAGCCTCTTTAGCCAACCCTGCCAAGCATACACGTCTCCTAGCCTCCGCCCTCGTTGACTCTGGCTGCTCCCACTGTTTAATGCGACCACAGGTGGCTGAGGAGCTTGGCTTAGACCAAATTCCCCTGGCGAAGCCCATCCCGTTTACCCAAATGGATGGCAGCCCACTCGGGGCTGAGGGTCCAGCCCGATTCAAAACGCAACCCGTTTTTCTCCGTTGCGCTGACCATTGGAAAAAGATTAGTTTCGTTCTTGCTCCAGTAGCCAAACACTCCATTGTCTTGGGCATGCCATGGTTGTTATTACATGAGCCAAATATCATTTGGAAAGAGCGAATTATAGAATTCACTGACCCCCCCTGCGGGGAGCACATGAAGTGGGGGGAAACTTCACCTCCAAATGACATTGAACCGTTGGCTTCCAGCGCATTGCACACGTCGGTGACTCCTAATCCCAACGAAATCCCACAAGCTTATAAAGACTTGGCCAGAGTGTTTCAGGAACAGGAATGCGATCAGTTGCCCCCCCATCGGGATACCGATTGCAAAATCATCCTACAGCCCGGAGCTCAACTGCCCAAAGGTAGAATCTATCGCATGAGCCCCACCGAAGAAAAGGAGCTCCGTGCTTTCTTAGATAAGAATCTGGCTCGAGGATTCATACAACGAGCTACCAAACACACCCATGCTGCCCCTGTTCTGTTTGTAAAGAAAAAAGATGGCTCTTTGAGACTTTGTACCGATTACCGTGGATTAAATGCTGTTTCTATGTCTAATAAATATCCCTTGCCCTTAATCAAAGACCTCTTAGATGCACTGGGCAAGGGCAGGATTTTTACTAAGTTGGATTTAAGAGAGGCTTATTACAGGGTCAGAATTGCAGAAGGCTATGAACATTTAACAGCGTTTAATACCAAATTTGGACAATATGAATACTTAATAATGCCATTCGGTTTGGCCGGAGCACCCGGAGCTTTTATGGCCCTTATCAATGAAGTTTTGCAAGATTTATTGTATAAAGGTGTAGTCGTGTACTTAGATGATGTTTTGATTTATTCACAAACTATGGAAGAGCATGAAACCCTGGTTCGTGAGGTATTACAACGTTTGCTTGACAACTCTCTCTTCGCGAAATTGTCAAAGTGCTGTTTTCATCAGTCCTCCATAGACTATTTAGGCTATCGGATCTCACCCGAAGGCTTAAAAATGGATCCTGCGAAAGTAGACGCAGTACTCCAATGGCCGGCCCCCACCAACAGAAAGGAATTGCAGTCCTTCCTTGGCTTTGCCAATTTCTATCGTGATTTCATACCCCAATTTGCCAAACTAGCCCTTCCACTCACAGATCTTTTACGCACCAAAGGCAAGGGTTTTCAGGCTGCCAAGCCCGGAGCTCCCCTCCCTTGGTCTCAGGAATGTCAAGCGGCATTCCAGCAATTGAAGTCAGCTTTCACTACCGAGCCCATTTTGAAACACCCCGACCCTGACCTTCCTTTCGTAGTTCACGTGGATGCATCGGACAAAACGGCGCAGCCCTCTTGCAGAAAAATAAAGATGGAAAACTTCTGCCGTGTGCTTACTTATCCAAAAAGTTTTCTGGCCCTGAACTCAACTGGACCGTGGGTGATAAAGAGACTGCGGCTATCAAAGTGGTGCTATGCACCTGGCGTCACTGGCTTGAGGGGGCTAAACACCCCTTCCAGGTTTGGTCGGATCATAAGAATTTGGCCACCCTCTCCACCCCCCTCAAAATGTCCGCGAAGCAACTACGTTGGGCTGATTTTTTCTCCCGCTTCTCCTTCACAGTTCATTTTTTTCCTGGAAAAACTAATAAACTGGCTGATGCGCTGTCTCGTCTTCCCGGGGAGGGGGGCGGTTCTTCATTACGGGAGATCCCGCGCACCGTTCTCTCCCCCTCCCAACAGGGATTAGCTGTCACTCGATCGCAGACCTCCACATCTCCTCCCCCTTCGCCCGTTCCGAACATCGTCTCCCCCTTCCTGCGGGAACTCGAGGAGGCGGGGCTCCGCGAACTCCCAGCGGAGGAAGGAGACTCCCAAGTGCGCTTGGAGGATGGCATTTGGAAACGGGGGGGTGTTGGTACGTGCCTCTCCCCCTTCGTAAGCGGGTTTCCCTTGCCCTTTCCTGGACTTGTTGGGAACCACCCCGGCGGTTGCCGCCCCCTACCATGTTCAAAGTGACGGTGAGTCAGAGAGGACGAACAGAACTCTAGAGCAGTATTTACGTTGTTACACTAACTACCATCAAGATAATTGGTGCGATTTAATTCCATTTGCGGAGTACGCTTACAACAATGCCATTCATAGCAGCACACAGAAGACTCCCTTTGAAATTGTGTCTGGTTGTTCTTTCCCACCACTGCCCCAACTGCCCACGGAGGCGCTGCATCCTCCTGAGTTCAATCAATGGATTTCATCCCTGGCTGAGGGGTGGAAAGCGGTCCAGACTGCCCTACAGCAAGCCAAGGACTCTCAAAAGTTTCAGGCGGATAAACATCGTTCTGACTTTCCTTTATGTGTAGGGGCTTGGGTCTATTTGTCTACCAAGAACCTTAGAGACGTTCACAAATATTCAAAGCTAGGCAAGAAATTTGTGGGTCCGTTTAGGATTACAAAAGTGATCAATGATGTTACTGCTCGTTTAGAACTGCCTAATTCCTTAAGTAATATCCATCCCGTCTTTCATTCTAGTTTGCTCAAGGAGGCTCCGCTGATGCCTGCACGACCCTCCAGAGAGACCCCCGCCGACCATGATTGATGGCCACAAGCACTATGAAATTGATGCTATTCTGGACTCTCGCTTTAATCGCAAACGCTTACAGTATTTAGTTTCTTGGGTGGGATATTCTTCCGGCCATAATCAATGGGTGTATTCGGAAAATATCGATGCCCTCTCCCTTATTTCTGCTTTTCATCGTGCTTTTCCACTGAAACCAGGGGGGGGAAGGTTTTTTCTTAGGAGAGGCAGAATGTAAAGATCTCAGTGGTGCTGAATCTCTTCACAGCTGTTTGGCCTTGACTGAGTTTCCTGGCACGGGCGACGGGCCAGAATCCACAGCAACCACACTGTTAGAGGGCTTATCTCTTAGAGCGAGATGAGGAATCCGTTCCCATGAGAATGGGACTGGAGACACCGGGAGGGGGATGGGACGAGGGGGTTATAACCTGTGGTCTGGGCGGGAAGGCCCATTCCTGTCATGTCGTGTGTGTGAGCTTTCTAAGATGTCTGAATAAATGGTCTTTCACCCAAAAGCCTTTTATTTCTGCCTCGTTGGAATTCCTTACACAGGGTCTGTCCAATCGGCAAGGATGGAGCTACTATATCGACTGCTTTATATTGTCTTATATATAGTGGTTTTAATTGAACAGGTCTAGTTGCAGCATTACCCTGACCTAGATGGTACCCTAACCTAGCGTGGTGGGAGCGTTCCCGGGCGGGGCAGGGGCGGAGGACGCACCAATGTACCAGGCGCTTTTCCCCCTTGCTACGCCTCTGAGATCAGCCTAGGTTGGCAGGAATAGTGAAGGTAAGAAGAAAAAGAGTTGGTTTTTATACCCTGCTTTTCTCTACCATCAGGACAAGTTGCCGTACTGCAGCCAAAACTCTTCTCACAACCTGAGTTCAATTCCCACGGAAGTTGGTTTCAGGTAGCCTGCTCAAGGTTGGCTCAGCCTCCCATCCTTCCAAGGTCAATAAAATGAGTATCCAGCTTACTGCGGGTAAAGTGTAGAAGACTAGAGGAGGCCGTGGCAAACTGCCCTGCACATATAGTCTGCCTAGAAAACGTTACAAAGTAATGTCCCTCCATGGGTCAGTAGTGACCTTGTTCTTGCACAGAAAACTACTTTTATATAGTTTTTCTCTACTGAAGGGAGCCTCAAAATGGCTTACAATTCTCCCCCCTAAAAAAAGTTACAGAGATCTTGTGAGGTAGGTGGGGCCGAGAAGAGACCACATGGGAAGGAGTGGGAAATTAAACCTGGTTCTCCAGATTAGAGTCCACTGCTCCTAACCACTACACCATGCTGGCTCTCAAGCTAGAGAAAGAGATTTCACAAGCACACTGAGGCGTCTAATGATGGAAGGAAGTGATTCGAGTCCTCCCATCAACTGTTACAGCCAGAAGAGTAGAGGGGATGAATTCCTTTGATGCTAAGCCCTAGCTACTATACTGCATGTGGGATGTGGGTGAGGCTCAGCACCTAAATTGCACAGACCTCATGAAGGAGGCCAGGCTGCTTTAGTTGCTCCATGTCTTGACCCCGGGTGGGCGGCCCAGATGGAGGTAACCTTATTGGAATTTTCATTAGAATTAATTTACACTCAATGGGATGGAGTACAAGTTTAATTCATGTTTCGAAGTTCAGTCTTTAAATTAAAAAAAAAATTAACTACTCATTTTGTTTTATGTCTTGATTCCAGAGTGTGGGGCAAGAAGCCACTTCAATTTTCCCTGAGCAGACCTTCCAATACGATGCTGCTCACACAAGCAAACCCCTTGCTTGAAAAGTCATGTTTTTGCGAGAAGCCTCTATCAGTACAAGGTGGTGTACTGGTTAAAAGCAAGGGGGCTCTAATCTAGTGAACCGGGTTTGTTTCCCCACTCCTACACACAAAGCCTGCTAGGTAACCTTGGACCAGTCACAGTTCTCCCCAAACTCTCTCAGCCCCACCTACCTCACTGTGGGGAGGAGAAGGGAAGGAGTTTGTAAGTCGCTTTGAGACTCTGTAAAGTTGAGAAAAGCAGGGTGTAAATCCAAACTCCTCCTCTTTTCCAGCACTTTATGCTTACCTTCTAATGCACCATTTGTTAATAAGAGGCCATGAAATCATGTACATTGGAAAAGTGGTATTATTGGGCTCAAAGTGAGGCCACCACCATGGCCCACAATCCAAACAATCCACCATGGCCCACAATCCATTCCTACCACCTACAGGAAATGAAAAGTAACACCATGCTAAAACGTGAGGTTCTTAGGAGTCAATCAACCACTTCAAGGATCCTACAGGAAAATGAAAGGTTTAGACTAGAGAAAGACTGCTATAATTAAAGCTATAGAATACTGATTGTAGCCTAGCTCTATGACAGCACAGAAAGAAACAGATCAAGAAAGTGACAGTCTTGCCTTCATCAGGGTCTTCATAGTAAAACTCAGCCAGGCATAAAGCAGTTTTCTTGAGACATCATTTCAGCTCTATTGCAAATCTGGCTGCCAACCAGCCTGGAGCAATAGGTCCTGCTCCTTTAAGCGAGACTTAATGTGTGGAAAGCTATTCATGGCATGGAGCTAAGTATCATCACCTGGCAGATAACATCACATTAACCCTCTGTTAAAGGAACGGTACACCTCTTTTTCCAAGCTGCTGGCAACTGTAGTTACAGCTCTACCCAAAAGCTGTAGTTTTATTTAATTGTTTGCCTCCCCCTATCCCCATTTCAATCTGGGAATTACAAAATGCAGGTCCCTTCCGCCCCTCAGAGCAGCACTGGAAAGAGTGGTGAGTGGAGGGGACACGAAAAGCGGTGCCCTCACGCATGGAGCCGCCTCCGGTATGGCCTCTCCACTCACCTTTCCTTCCAGTGCTGCTCTGGAGGGCTGGAGGGACACGCCCACGCTACCTGCCGACCTTCAGGCCATGTGGAGCCGCAGTATAAGGCTGAAAGAGCTGCATGCGGCTCCAGAGCCGCGGGTTGCAGACCCCTGTTCTAAGGAAAGGATGATGTCAGGTTTGATGTGATATTTGTAATATGAGCAGTTGTTTTATTTTATATTTGTATAGGTGTAGTTTGTTTTGTTACATGCGATGTGGACCACTCTGAGCCTGTCATAATGGAGGAGGCAGCCTACAAAGTCAATAAAATAATAAACATCCTGCTTAACGCAGGGCCAAATGAAGGCTGCCTTCGCTCCTCCCGTTCTGCTCTCGCCCAGGTCTCCGGAGGTTGTTCAGCAGACAAGGAGACGGTTCACAAGGCTGCAAAAAGAGGAGGTCTCCAGTTTTCCAAGACTTCTGCTTTCATTTTGAGAGCTGGAAGGTGGGAAAGCTACACACACCCATTTTGGCAGGTGCCAATCAACCCCGAGGCTTGTGTTATCATTAGGTAAAAGAATTTAACCCAGCTGGGTTTAATATTTAGCGAGCGGTTTAATTTCCGAAGGCTCCTTCTCTAAATCCCCGAGACTCAAGATCAAGATAGAAAAAAGCGAGGGGAGGGAGGTTTCGTTGAAATGCCAAGGCATGAAGAGCCTTCGAGAGGAGGGGGTTGCTGTTTAGGCTCAGCTGTCCTTTCACAAGGAAGATTCTTCCAGTTGATACCCAGCAGGAGCAAAACGTCTGCGTGCCCAAGGAGAGACCGGTACTCAGGGAGGCAGCCTAGCTGACTCGAAATGAAACAGCGAGCTGCAGATTACAACGGCTTTGGTACTTAAGTGGCCGAAAAGTATCGAAAATGACATTTCAGAGGCAATATTTGTACTTGAAACACAAGGCCTGCCCAGAATTGCCAGCGAAGTCTGGGCCCCTTCATACTTCCCCACACTTTCTTTCAACATTACAGCCACAAAGGCCTAGGCCCGGGCCCGCATCCTTTGGGGGCAATTCAGACACTTGCTAGCCTAGATAGTCTGGAAAAAGAGGCAAGAGAAGGCTAGGAAGAGAAAATGGCCCCAGAATAAGCTGAGCTGAGCACCTCCTGCTATTCGACAAGTCAGCAATACAGGAAGAGTTGCTAACCAACAAGTGAGAGCTGGACCTTTCCCAGGATTACCGTTGATTTCCTGACTACATACATTGCTGATGTATTATTTATTTCGTTAATACATCGATTCCACTGAAAATACCATTTAGACATTTGTTCAACAGGAATCACAAAAAATCAAGTGATTTTGGGCATGTCGGTGGCAGCTCGCCAAGTTACATAGGACAGTCATGACTAGAACTTCTGGTTCTTGAAAAATGTCTTATTTGAAAGCAGTCTGAGGGAGATCTGAATTTGATTTGGACTGGAGTAATACTGCTTCGGAGGGGGTGTCTAACCCCCCCACACACACACACACACACACAATCTGAATTCCCCTCTGAAGTTGATGTTGACCCATGGGGAAAATACTACCGGTAGTACATGTATTTTTCCCCGGGGTGAACAGCAGCTTCTGATGGGGATATTTAGCTAGAGGAAATGGTGTCTGAAGAACAAGATTTAACACTTCTTTCTCCTACATCATCATTGGTGAGACTACAGAATGGTAACTCACCTAGCCCAAATTTGTGTAAAATTAAACTATACCACTATTTTTTTAAAAAAAAAATATTGTATCATTTGAATGTTACAGTTTATAATAATTCCTTCTTCATACATTTTCAAACAATTTCCCCCCTTTCTTCCCTCCCCCCGTTTCATCTTCCTCATAGTTTTGTCACACAAACAGCAGTAAGTTCATTCTCTGTAGCCTCTTCTCCCATATTTCTTCATTGACTCGAGCTTCTTTCATCCAGTCCATGTATATTATCCATATCTTCAAAATTTCATTCTGTTTATCTTGCCACATCTTATTTTTGGTTAATATATCGAAAATATCAAGTGTCACTTGTTCCCAGATATATTCTAGCCATTTCTGAAATGTCCATTTTTCTCTTTTCTTTCCAGCCCAAGGCTATTGTTGCATGGGCTGCTTTAATCATTATTTTATACATATAACTATATTTTTTTATCCACCCTTCTGTCCTCCATTACACCCATGAACATTAAGTCATTATTTAAATCGATATTAATCCTCACCAGTTTCTCGATATATAACAATACAATTGTCCAAATTTTTTTCACTTCTGCACATTCTATCCACATATGGCTATAATATGCCTCTTGGTACTATACCACTAGGTTTAATTAAAATCGATTGAAAAGATAAAAAGTTAATGAAACCTATTCACCTCTAATATGAGGGTACCCTCAACCCAGGCAGGTAGAGTTCCTCCTCACCAAATCTGATAAATTCAGGCATAGGCTGATCCACTTGTTTCTTGCTTTTTATTTTATAAATAGAAATTAATAAAACAGAAAAAGGAAACCAAGATCAAATCATAGTTACAGTTAGTCCTGAAGACTAAGAGACAAAATCATGTTAGACATATTATATAACAATCAAAGAACAGTTGCCAATAACTATATAAATTCTAATGATCCAAAATATATAAAAAACCACTTCTGTTATAAGTTTCTAAGATTTTTTTTCTCAAAACAAAGATAATACTGAAATATTGTACCCATATTTCATGACAAGATTAATCATGTGTATTTCCCTTCCAACCCCTTTTCAATCTAACATCTATCATCAAAATTTATAAACACCATTATTCTTAATTTTGGGGGGAAATATAGTAATATATTTTCCATCGATCTTGGTAGCTTATTCACAAACTTTATTCGCAAACTTTATCCACCCATTTGTTTGAAAATTCTTTGAGAGTCAGGAATAATTCCGGTCTTCCTGTGCACGTTTAATTTAATTTAATTTTTAAAA
Organism: Sphaerodactylus townsendi; assembly: GCF_021028975.2. Taxonomy (NCBI): domain Eukaryota; kingdom Metazoa; phylum Chordata; class Lepidosauria; order Squamata; family Sphaerodactylidae; genus Sphaerodactylus; species Sphaerodactylus townsendi. The sequence goes on from NC_059435.1 coordinate 64,207,229, forward strand.
ATCAGCTAGCAAAGAAGACTTTTGGAAGTCTACACCAACGGTTCGGGCATTTTTGTCTTGATAGTCCATTTCAGTAAATTGAGTTTTGTAGATTAACAGTGCAAACACAACAATCATGACCCTTTGCAGCTCACACTGCTGATAACATTCAGCCCTGCTTCTGCAAGTTCTAAACCACCCACAGCTGTTCTTAAGTGAAAACGTTACAGCATCCACAGCCCAGCCCAGTGATCTCTCATGTGTAGCTTGGCTCAGAGTGAAAGCTTGAGACTTCACCAGAGGGGAATGAGACCGGCCTTCTAGGACCACTCCTTCAGCCCTTCTCATTCTTTCCAACCCTTTCACTTCTTATTCTTAGACCAACGGAACATGAGAAGTTCAAGCCACACAACGTGCGATTATGAATCACATCCTGCCTCTAAGCCGCTGTCCTCCCTCCGAAGCAAAAATGTTGAAAGGACCACCAATCTTTCGCAAATGGTGTTAATTACTGGATTGCAGCGAACATATGGAAACTTGGGTGGAAGTGAGACGGAGAAAGCAAATTTACAACCCAGTCGAACTGGAAGGTTTGTGTGAAGGAAGGCTTCATTCCACAGTGGTGGTCAGACTGACCCGCAACCTGATTCCAAGGAAGTTCTGAGATTTTGTGTCTCATGTGGAACTTCTTGGGGTTCTGTGGGGTTCCACCAGGAACACGGGAGAAGCTCCTGAGAAACCTCCATCTTTTAAAAAACAGGAACCCAGCTGTGCTCACAACTTGATAATTCTTGGTAATAAAATATTGATAATTCTTCAGTAATCTCTTTGGCAACTACCTGGAAGGGTTTGAGACTAGCCTGAGCAAAAATGCAAAATAAAAACTGGAACTACATTCATTTAATTTAGCCAGCTTCAGCTGATGTGTGGATCAGAAGGGACTTTCCTGTAGGGAGAGGTGCAGGAAGACCATTTGACCTGGGCCTTGTGTTCCCAAAGGGCCTCAAATTTAGATTTTTTTATATCCCTGTTTTTGCAGTTCTTCATTTTTTAATATAACCTTTTGATCTCTATGAGCGTTTTCCCACTTACCTTCTGCTGCACGCTACTGTAGCCAAGTAGCACGGGGTCCCCCAGCACTCCCCACTACAGGGGAGGCAACAACGCAGCCACCCCGATGCTGACGCTGACACGCCCCCTCAGCGCGCGTCATTCCTGGCGCTCTCCAAAACGGCACCTTTTGATGATCCCGCGCAGAGCACGGGGTCGTGGGGAAGCCCGGGCGCGCGTCAGAAATGACACGTGCTGAGAGTAGCGCGCAGCATAGGGGGCTCATGGTAAGTGGGGAAAGGCTCTATGAGTTACATGGTGCACTGGTTCAGCTGTTTTACAAATTTGAGAATCAGGGCATGATGCCCCCTTCCAAGGCAAAAATTGCACTCTTCTAACAATGATGTCACATCAGATGTTCATGAGTTGTTCAGCAAAAGAGCCATTTTCTCCAGCTGAATGGATCTTGGTTGCCTGGAGATCAGTTGTAATAGTAGGGGATTTTCAGCCACCACCTGGAGGTTGGCAACCCTGCTTTGGTCACTGGGAATTTCCTACAGCAAAACAACTGTGCTGTGCAGGAGATTAGACTGGATGACCCTTGAGGTCCCTTCCAGCTCTATTTTTCTCCGATAGGCTATGGCCCCTTCCACACAGGCAAAGTACAGCAGGTTGCAGTTAGGATAAAGCAACCCGTGTTGCTGTCGGGGCATTCAAGTGTCTCTGTGCAGGCAGCAGACGAAGTCCGTGGAAGCAATGTGGGTTGCCATTGTGCCTTCACACGGAGGTGCCTTAAAAAAAACCCTCATGTTTCCCCTGCGGAGTTATGTGGGCAAGCAGGCATGGACACCCGCAGCCACGCTAACAGCCCTGTGTCCCTGCATGACTACGCAGCTGCCAGGTGGGACTTTGGAAAATGGAGGGAAATGCAGCCACTGAAAGAACTTCCCAGCCGCCGTTCACTTGGTTGTGGCTGCAAGCTGCATTAAAACAAAAGAATTGCAGATAGTGCGATTCTTGAAAAATCCAGGTTGGGTGGGGGGAAACGGAGCAGACTCGCATTAGGAGTGGGATCCATGCAAATTCTTCCCCCCCCCCCTCCAAAAAAACCCAGGTTTGATACCATCGTTAGCCCGCATTTATTGTCCCGTGCGGAAGGGGCCTATAACATGTTCCCAGCAATTCCAGGGTTCCAGTCAAGTTCCCTCACTTCTGCTACCTCTTCCTCTATTATACTCTTCAGCAGTGGTGGGATCCAAAAATTTTAGTAACAGGTTCCCATGGTGGTGGGATTCAAACTGTGGCGTAGCGCCAATGGGGCTGGGCGGGGCACGATGGGGGCGTGGCCAGTCATTCCAGGGGCGGGGCATTCCTGGGCGGGGCTGTAGCAAGGACGCAGCCGCTGCACCAGTCCTTGGGCGGGAAACGAATGCCATGCACGCCGGTGTACCTCCTGCTAGACTGCTTCGAGTTCTGCGCGCTACTGCTGAGAGGAGGGGCGTAACTAAGGCAAAAATCACGTGGCAAAATCACCAACTAGTAACCCCCTCTTGGCACACACAAATAATTAGTAACCTACTCTCGGGAACCTGCGAGAACCTGCTGGATCCCACCTCTGCTCTTCAGCCTGCTTAGGGGCAGCCTCTCATGCTGAATCGTGCAATTGGGACCTCGTGCTTGAACTTGACACGCCCTTGGCACTCCAGAGTAGAAAGCAGCAGCACTGCAATCAAAGTTCAATCCAGATGGAAGCCGGTTTCAGGTTGCCCGCTCTAGATTGACTCAGTCTTCCATCCTTCTGAGGTTGGTCAAACGAGAACCCAACTTGCTGGGGGTAAAGAATTGATGACTGGGAAAGACAGCAGCAAACCACCCCATAAATATAGTCTACCTAATAAATGTTGTGATGTGATGTCACCTGATAGGTCAGAAACGGCCCTGTTGCACAAGGACCTTTTCCTTTAGGAGTGCCAAAATCCAGGTAGAACCTGGAGATTTCCTGAAATTACAACTCACCTTCACCCTACAGAGATCAGCTTCCTTGGAGCAAATGGCACCTTCAGGGAGCAGACTGTGTGGCCTCACATCCCTGTCAGGCTCTCCCCAACCCCCAAATCTCTGCCTCCAAATCTCCAAGAATTTGTCAGTCCATAGTTGGCAACTTTAGATACAAGTTAGGCTGTACCAAAGAGTTGCTGGCCTTGAGTATGGAGTTCCAACTGGCAAATTCAACACCTGGAAAGCTTTCTTGTGACCCTCCCTTGCAGATATATCCAATGGGGGGTGGGCTCTATTTGTGACAGAAAAAGGAATGTGTGGGAAGAAGAGAAACCCTACCCTTCTCCCCTGTTTATCTCATGGCACACCATAAATTTGAGCATTTTTCCTTTCAGCTCAGCTCTCACCCCAGGAATGAGCTAAGCTGGGGAAAACAAACTGCTTAAATTAATAAAACACAGCAAGGTAGGGAGCGGGAAGAGGAAGAGGTTAGGTCCCCTCACAGTTGTGTGTGAAAAAAATAGTCCCTCTGGCTTTATGTGGGAATGAGCGTACATAGAATAAATGTATCATATTCAATTTGACCCCTCGATAATGTGAATGAGCCTCGGCTTTGACCTCTTTGACTCCGCTATTTCTCTTGACTTTTCAGAATTTCCTCCTTTTCTTAAACTAGCCACATCATTGATCTCCTCCAATCACAAATTCTTTTATGAATAAAATCACAGCCCTACAGTCAGTCATCAGACCACAGTAGACTACAACCAGTCAGGGTGAACTGGGAAGGAAAACGAAGGCAATTTTGACACATCATGCAGTTTTCACTACATTGTTTACTATAGGTCAGTGGTGGCGAACCTATGGCATGGGTGCCAGAGGTGGCACTCAGAACTCTATCCGTGGGCACGCACAAACAGAGTACCCTTCCCCACACACATCTAGGCTGGCCTGGGCCGCTGGGCTCAATTATTAGCATTAAACCTAAGACCTAGTTTTGGGGAAGCAGTGTAGGTAACCCTGTTAAGCGCTGTTAAACCCCACTGATTTTCATGCGAATAACTAAAGCGCGATCCTTTACCTGGGAGTAAGCTCGGTTGCTGGCAATGGGGTTTGCTCCTGAGTATACCCTCCTAGGGTCGTGATTCACCCATTGGAAGAGTTGCACAGTTGCTTCAAAGCAAAGCCACCGACTACCACCAAGTTACTCCTGAGTAACGCATGCCTCAGAGCCAGCCGCTTTTTCTAAACTAAAACCCCAGTATCCAGGTTAAATTGCCGTGTTGGCACTTTGCGATAAATAAGTGGGTTTTGGGTTGCAGTTTGGGCACTCGGTCTCGAAAAGGTTCGCCATCACTGCTATAGGTATTATACTGCTTCGTTATTTTCTTTTCTAATATTGTAATCCAACCATGTTGCACAGGCTGTTGTAAGTCTCCCGTTGTTAATGTTGCCTTGTTCTTCAGCATTGTGATCCTGATCTATTGTATTGTTCTTTGTATGCATTATACTGCTTTATTGCATCCATATATCTAATTCTGGAGTGTGTCCCTGCCTGCAGATACTAAAATTCACAGATGGCGGCACACTTACCCCAACAGGTTTTTCTGCAGACTTGGGGGACCCCCGGGGTCTGCAGAAAAATCTGAATTTTTTTTCTGAGGTTTAAATCTCCCCAGTTTTATTTTTAAGTTGTGCATGTGCACATAACACTCTTCAGCTATAGAAGCAGGGCTTGGCGGGGGGATGAGGAGGCCTCACCATGCTCAGTTGATGCAGCAGCAGCAGTGGTGTAGTGGTTAAGAGCAGGTGTGCTCTAATCTGGAGGAACCGGGTTTGATTCCCAGCTCTGCCGCCTGAGCTGTGGAGGCTTATCTGGGAGATTCAGATTAGCCTGTGCACTCCCACACACGCCAGCTGGGTGACCTTGGGCTAGTCACAGTTCTTCTGAGCTCTCTCAGCCCCACCTACCTCACGGGGTGTTTGTTGTGAGGGGGGGTGGGTAAGGAGTTTGTAAGCCCTTTTGAGTCTCCTATAGGAGAGAAAGGGGGGATATAAATCCAACTCTTCTTCTTCTTCTTCTTCTCATCCAGAGCAGCGCCGAGTGAGTGAGCAAGAGAGCGGGTTGGGGCATCCCACTCTTTCCGAAACATTCCCCAAACAAGTTTTCTGCCCTTTGACACCTCTTCCAGGAGCCAGGCAAGCAAGCCCATGCGGGAAACCATGAGCGCTCACCCCATTCCTGCTCACTTTCGCCAAGTGCTGCTAGCTAGCTGTGGCGCAGCCCGGTCAGCCCTGCCTGGGAATGGGCAGAGATAGAATGCACCACAGAACAAAGGAGAACTCTTTCTGTGTGGAGCGCGCTTGGTCAAGAGGTTGAGTTGATGCAGGCACATCTCTATCGCTGGCCAACTTACAGATTTTATACTTTGAAGTTGCTAGTTATACATTAAACGGACCGCTGTACTAAAACTGACTTTTAAAGGCTGCCTTTAAGGTTACCTCACTCCCTGTGTTGGTAAGGCTGCCATAAGTTTCGTTAGGAAGTAGAAAGCCGATGGGCAACCATCCTTTCATGTCAGCCGTTACACAGTGAAGCCTCAAATATGTCTAGAAGTGGTAGATTGAAGTCTTTAAAAACTTGCCCTCCCCCCCACATACACACACTCTCAAATCTGAAATCTCATCCATTGTGTTCACCACACTGCAACATAAAATGCCACTTCTGATCATGAAGGAGCGCTAATGGCAGTTCGGGGCAGTAGTCGAAATTGTGTTTTAACACACGGCTACTCCATTTTATGACGGCCTGCCAAAGCATGGTCCATTATCAGCTCATTAGCAGCTAAGTTCAGCCCATTAGGTGGCTGCTGTGCGCTAACAAACTACCCATTTCCTTAGTATTCATAGAAACTATGTGGCGTCTCCGTTACCTGAATATACACCACTGTTTGTTTGTAGGTGTCCGTGCTGCTTTAGAGCAGAAGATTAAATTGGTTTGAGAAGATTCATGAAAGGGTAGAGCCAGCCAAAACTCCAGTTCGTAACCCTTCCGTGCTTTGTTACACTGTCCTGTGCATTTTTATGTATCCATAAAGAGAATGCGTTTTTTTAAACAAATCTTGCACCCAGCACATGCTGCATATTGCTACATGACATCTGCTAATTATTTTTGATCCGTAACGCATATCCTATTATTAGATGTGTTGCCCAGCTGTAGGTGTTAAAATAAATTGATTCACCAGCTGGCAATCTCTGAACAGTGTATTTTTTTTGGAAACGGCTCAGGTTTTTAGGTTGGATTTAGCCAGAAAGATATGAAAGGGGGGAAGAAAAACTTGTTTTCAGAGAGAAAACAAAAACCAAAAACTGGGGAGCATGCAAGTCTGAGCAAAGTCTCCTCTTGCCAGAACCATCCATTCCGAAAAAACTCGAGGCATGTATCTAAATACATTAAATCAAACACTTATCAGTGGGAGATTAATATACATATACATACATACATGCATACATACATAGCCTTTACTGGGATATACATTAATCATGAAGTTACAGCACAAAATACAATAAAACAAACAACCAAATAAACTTATTTAAAATCATCAATGATCTCAGCTAAAATTTTCGCAGCTGACTCAGAATAATACGCATCTGAATTGTACAGGAGAAATTTTAATTTCTGCTAATCTGCTAGGCTTGAGGAGGGAGATTGCTTGAGGAGAGAGATTAATGTTGCAACTCACACACCTGAAAACCTTTTTTAAAACAATAAATTAGTTCCATTATAACATACTACTGTTGCTTATAACAATATCGACAAGATGGAACATGTCAAGAGGAGGGCAACCAAAATGCTAAAAGGTCTGGAATCCATGCCCTATGAAGAGAGACTTAGGGAGCTGGGGATGTTTAGTCTGGAGAAGCGAAGGTTAAGGGGGGACGTGATAGCTATGTTTAAATATTTAAAGGGATGTCATGTTGAAGAGGGAGCAAGCTTGTTTTCTGCTACCTCAGAGGCCCTTTCCGCATGGGCCAGGGACGCGGGTACGAACCAAAATACATGATCCCGGTGCAGCCGTGGGGCCGTTCGCACGCTTCCATGCAGGCAGCCCCAGAACTGCTGCAGCTCACGGATGCGCCATACAGAGGTGCATCCTTTTTCTTTTTAAACCCACCTTCTCTCCCCTGCACAGCTCCACAGGGACGAGGGGACAGGCCCCCAGGGCCATGGCGACACCTCGGGGATCGGAGGGCTGGTCATCCTCCCTCAGAGCTGCGCAGAAGAGAAGGTGAGTTTTTTCCCCACCCAGGGTCCTTTGCACAGGCGCTGCTGCAACCCAGGATATTGTAGAAGAATCGCAAATAGTGTGATTATTTTACAATCGCAGATATCCCGGGTTTAGCCATTTAACCTTGAGCAGGGCCAAATTAGAGGCAGGAATCATGTGAAATTCCCACTGAAAACGCTGAAAAACCCAGCTTAAATGGTCTGTGCAGAAAGGGCCAAAGACTAGGACACAGAGTAATGGATTCAAGGTGCAGGAAAAGAGATTCCACCTAAACATTAGGAAGAACTTTCTGACTGTCAGAGCTGTTCAACAGTGGAATTCATTGCCTCAGAGAGTGGTGGAGTCTCCTTCTTTGGAGGTTTTTGAACAGAGGCTGGATGACCATATGCCAGGAGTGCTTTGATTGTGTGTTCCTGCATGGCAGGGGATTGGACTGGATGGCCCTTGAGGTCTCTTCCAACTCTATGATTCTATGATCCAACATGAGATGGATTGATTCAACAATGGATGCCACAGTCCTTGGTTTGCAAGACCAGAGCAAAGCTGTTAATGATAGGATGTTTTGGAGGTCATTAATTCATAGGGTCACCATAGATTGGAAGTGACTTGAGGGTCACACACATACACACCATAAGTGAGAGTTATTTCTTGCCCTTTCTCTTGTTTTGAATGCTTTGGCATGAGTGCATTGCAACTCCACAGGAAGGAAGCTGTCAATGTCTCAGCCCACCGAACAAAACCTGTCCCTTTTTGCCCCTCCCCTTTTGAGCAAGTCACTTGGACGTGGACTTCTCCTTAGGTGTTAGCTTTTGGCTCTTTGAAGAGAAAAAAAAGAGAAATGAAAGAGAAATTCCATTTTTAAAAAGTAAACAAAGAGTCAAAAAAGAAGAATCAATGCCCATGCACTAAAAAGTGGATTTTGGGGGAGAAAATTCCCCTCCCCGTAACAATGCTACTTTCTTGACAGCCTTTTTGCTGTTCCTTTTCCAGAACACTTTCCCTTTATATCAAAACATACACATGTAGCTTAGCTAGTATAGGGACAACCAGGGTGCCATCTATTGACTGATGTGCCACAGAATAATGGTGCTAGTTATTGCAAAAATAAAAAAGAGGAGTACTGTGTGAAATAACTACACGAGGAACCTCAAAAGCGAAGGAAACCAGCTGATCCAAATATAGCCCAGAAGAAAGGGAAAAAAATGATTACCCACTGGAATCTAAGGGCCTGTTTACATGTTATGAAGTCCTGCTGCTTGTTGATAGGTGACACAAAGCAGATGTTCGATGGGAGTTTTGTGCTTCCTAGACTCACATACCCTTTTTGCCTTGGCTCCGCCGCAATGCTTGTGTGGGTGGGTGTGTAAAGTGCCTCCAAGTCACAGTCAACTTACGGCAATCCCAACAAGGGCTTCAAGGCAAGCGAGAAGCAGAGGTCGTTTTCAATTGCCTTCCTCTGCAGAGTGGTGGAGTCCCATCAAAGTATCAATCCTGCTTAGCTTCCAAGATCTGATGATACTAGGCTATACCACACTGCATTCCTTTCCTGAAAGCTGACATGCAACTAAGTACACAACGTGGTTTTGCAAATTGACAGCTCCACAGAGTAATTTAATAAAGCGGCAGCAGCGTGGAGGCCAAGGCACGTTTTGCTTCTGTTCACATAAGTCGGTCACAAGGGGCACAAACGAGTCTGGAAGACACACAACTCCCCTCAAACATCTGCTGCAAAGTCCTCGTGTGATTTTTCAACAACATGAAGACTTTGTAACATCTAAAGAAGTCCTGCCCTGCCCTGGATAGTCCAGGCTAGCCCAATCCTGTCAGATCTCAGAAGCTAAGCAGGGTCAGCCCTGATGAGTACTTGGAGGGTGTTCATCCAAGGAAGTTCAGAGTTATGACTCAAAAGCAGGGAATGGCAAACAACCTGAGAATATCTCTTGCCTTGAGAAGTCTAAAGGTCACTATAAATCAGCTGTGACTTCATGGCACTTTCTGCCACCAGAGAAGTCCTCTCTGTTCCTACAGAAACGTCCACCTCCACACGTATTCTCAAACAGGTGACCTCAAACCGGTGACCTGCAAAAGTCGGCATGCAAAGGTTCACTCTTTTGAATACAATTAATAGTTAGGTCTTCCTGTTATTGTGGGAAATGGTGCTCAGGAGCAAGTACTGAAATTGTGCCTCCCCAAAATTGTGCCCTCCCCCCACAATTGGGGTCAAGCAGATGAATGGGGTGGGAGAATGGGCCCACCTGCCCATCACTCCCTGCTCAGGCTTTTGCAGCCCAATGTAAGGGGGGAGTTGCACCCAGGGGGAGGGTGGGCAGATCAGCCAAATGCACCCCCACGTGACACTTCAAAGTGGTGCCTGGGACATCTGGCCCCTTTATCCCCCTCTAAATACACCATTGCAGTTGTATACTTTATGTATCAGAAACAGAAAATCTGTTAATCAGTGTTGTCCACCAATTTTACAAAAAATAGCTGGCATCTGATGATCTCAGTCCAGACAGGGACCATAACTACACAGTAATCGGCTTCCTTTCATGGATCCCTGTACCAAAGGGGAACCACACCATGAAAAGGGGCGCTGTGCGTGTGATGCTCCAAGAATTCCACAGTCATGTTTGAATGCCCGTGTGGTTGAACACACCATCAATTTACAACTGACTTATGGCGTCCCCATAAGGTTTTCAATGCAAGGGGTGTTGGGAGGTGGTTTGCCATTGTCTGCTTCTGCTTGGACTAAGAGAATCTGCATGGAGATCGATCTCTCTCTCTCTCCCCCTCCCTTCCATGGAGATCTCTCTCTCTCCTTCCTCCGCTCCACTGGACGGTGGTGAAGGGCTTGGGATGGTGGTGAAGGGCTTGGGAAATGGTGGTGAAGGGGAACGAAATTTAAGATGGCACCCTGTAACATCTGTAACATCAGTGGATCCTGCCGCTCTCCCCCCTCCTTCTGGTTTTTAGGGGATTGATAGTAGGTGCCATCTATTGTGCTGATTTTAGTATGCTGCGTTTTAATTGGGTGTGGTTATTTTATTTTATATAGAGCCAAATTAATTAATATCTAATGGATTTTAGTCTTTGGTTCATGTGCTCTATTTCTGTTTTGTTGTTCACCGCCCTGAGCCCTTCAAGGGAGGGCGGTATATAAGTTCAACCAACCAACCAACCAACCAACCAACCAACCAACCAACCAACCAACCAACAAACAAATAAATAAATAAATAAAAGTTGAAAATGTTATTCAGGTACACCTGGGGATTTTATGGGGTTAAAGAAAACCCTGAACAAAACCAATATGGCTTTTGGGGGCAGGGGGAGGTACTGTGATTCAGTTTTACTGAATCACCAAACCTGCTAAGAACACCTTGCTACTGTGGGGAAGGTTTCTGTCTCAAAACCTACCAAGTCCCTCAAATTCATCAAAAAGGCCGTCAGGGCCCCCCCCCCCCCATTTTAAGAAAGGGCCTGTCACAGTCTATTACACTGCCGAATTGTGGATGGCATTGTGAATTTCATAGGATTGCTGAAAGCCATCAGACCATGCTTGACAGGGATGTGTGCTATTAGAGATTCATTCTGCAAAACTTGCTCCCCCCCCCCCCCGTGTTCGCCTCAGCGCCTCGAGAAAGGAGGCTGCGTTCTGTCTTTGCAAACTGCCTGACCACAGTGGGGGAGAAGGGCATGCATTTTCTCAGATTGATTTCCTCTCTGGTTTTGGTCTCCAAACCCTTGAGGTTAACCATCAAGACTGAAGAACTTCGAAAGGCTGTGAACACAAAAAGGGTGCGTGTGTGTAAAATCTGGGTGCTTGTGCGCCTTTTTTCCAGTCTGATAATTATCCGTTCCTCACGGAATGCTTCACCTTTTGAGGTACAAACTGCCATTCCAGCAGAAGAGTGGGAAATTCACACTATACACAACATATGTTCTCTTCACAAGTCTCCACCTTTCTAACCATATTCAAATGACCTAGTTAGTTCTCACCAGTAAATTAGGTGCTTACCAAGACCTTGATGCTCTAAGTAACTGTGAGGACAGTCTAATATGACATAATAAGGTTGCCATAGAAACTGGGATGTTCACCCACAGCATCATGGCAAGTGGATTATTCTGTTAAACACAACATAGTCCCTCTGCCTAATTATGCCACAGTTATGATTTTTAAGAAGGTGATGCCACCTTTAGTTAGAGAGAAACTATGCAAAATGGCAGGTAACATAACCAGTTGCATCTATTGCAATTTGCAGCGCAAAGGAAAGCAGGATCACCCGTGGGTTTCCCATGATTGCACTAATTATGCCACTCGCCAAACTAAGTGGCCGAAGCCAATTCTGAAGCCTTCCTATGGCTTTGACATCTCAGAGGCCCCTTCCACACAGGGAAGTACAACGGGTTGCAGTCGGGGTAAAGAAACCCACGTTGCTGTTGGGGCATTTGCATGCCTCCGTGCAGGCAGCGAATGGAGTCCACAGAAGCAATGCGGGTTGCTGTCGCGCCTTTGCACAGAGGCACATCCCCCCCTCCACTGCATAGCTATGGGGCTAGGTAGACATGGACCTCCACAGCCATGCTGCTGTCCCTGTGCCCCTACATAGCTTTACAGCTGAGTGGGGACTGAGTTAAAAAAGGGAAGCGCAGCCAAGTAACGCCCTTCTCGGGGCAGCCGTTTGCTTGAGAGTTGCTGCAAACCACATTAACACCCAAGAATCGCAGAGAGCGCGATTCTTGAATAGCCCGCTTTTTGTGGGGGGGGGGGGGACATGGGATGGACTCACATTAGGGGAAGGAACCGTGCAAAGTTACCCCCCAAAACAGGTTTTATCACATTGCTATCCTGGGTTTATTGGCCCGTGCGGAAAGGGCCAGACACTTCCAAAGACCAGAAGATTTGAAAGCATACTTAGTATTGGAGTGAATTAGGCTCAAAGGCAACAATTATCCCAGGAAATATACACAGTAGGAAAAACATTCAGGGAGGCTTGAATCTGTCACTGAAATGCAGATCCTTGGTTCTCTGCCAGCTCTGTAGCACTTAGCTATATTTACTCCCATGTCATGATGTTGTCACGTTGTGCATTTTCCCATCCTTGCTCCACATCTTTGGCTGCCACCAGCACAGGTGTTATGGTGCAGTCAGACTCAGTCATGCCAGGGAACCCTGAGAACTCCTCAGATGAGGAATTAGACACTGGCATCCCACCCTTTCCTCAGTCATTAGCAGTGGCTCTGGAGGAGGATGTGACAATCCATGCAAGACCAGATTCAGAGTCACAGTCAAACATTAGAAGACCCTCAACCAGGCGCAAACACAGAAACCTCTCAATGCCCCCACCCCAGTCCCAGATGAGATGAGATGCAGGAGACCCAACACTGGCATGCCCTCCCCCTACTTTTCCTGAGCCCCACCAGCAGAGCAGAAGATAGCTGTGTAGTGAGTTGCACGAGAGGAGATGCAATGCTTGCTTGGCTGCTCAGTGTTAGGCCCTTTCCGCACATGCAGAATAATGCACTTTCAATCCACTTTCAGTGCACTTTGCAGCTGGGCGGAATAGCAAAATCCATTTGCAAACAACTGTGAAAGTGGATTGAAAGTGCACTATTCTGCATGTGCGGAAGGGGTCTTAGGCAGGCCTCAGTATGTGATGGGGAGTATTTGCAGGAGCAGGTCTGATGCACAAGCCAGGTGCATAGCATTTCTGGCTGTCTGGTGAGCATGTGGCTTAAAAGAGACCAAGAAAAGAGCTGCTATCTCTGTTACATCCTAGTTATCACTGGCTTTGCTGTGCTGAACACAGAGGCCCCTTCCGCACATGCAGAATAATGCACTTTCAATCCACTACCGCAACTGTTTGCAAGTGGATTTTGCTATTCTGCGCAGCAAAATACAGCTGCAAAGGGCATTGAAAGTGGATTGAAAGTGCATTATTCTGCATGTGTGGAAGGGGCCTGAGTCTCCCAACCCAACCTTGGCTGGTGCTGCAGCTCCTGCTGGATATGTATGTACAGTTCAAGTTGCAGATATTTTTACCTAGCCAGGTCTATCTATGTAGCATAATGAGGAGATTCCAAGACATAGAACAGTGATCCCCAACAGGGGTTTCCCCCCCAAAAAACACCTTCCCCCAAAACAAAGAGCCAATCCACTGATGACATGTAACAGATCCTAGAAAAAGTGAATCGGGTGAACACTATTTTAAGATCCTTCTCAAATTATAGAGGACTTCTTTTTTTTCATCACTGGAAAGACAATGTAATTTGTACGTGTTTGGAAAATCCAGTTTCTACGCTACTATTCCAAGGGGCTTTATTTCTTCAAAAAGCTCTTAACCAGGTCCAGATGAAATTGCTGCATTAGGGCCTTGCATGGATTCTGAAGGGCATGGTGACACCTACCGGCCAGTGGTGGTTATGAACACTACTACGCGTTGCTGTGAGCAATAATTAAAAGGAAGCAGAATTATTTATTGTTAAGGAACCTCATTAAAAAAAACAGGGCTGACTTAAGAGATTTGGATGCCTTCGGTGAAAAATCAAAATGGCTTCTCTCTCCCATTAAGAAACACGAAGAATGGTCATCATAGTAATTCTCTACTGTAAACCTTGTTGAAGCACCCATGAATAATGTGAGAACGTGTTAACAATGACAAGAATTAGAAAACGTGGAGCTTGTTCATGTAGGCTTAAATGTGGGGAGGGATCATAACTCAGTGGCACATCATTTGTGTGCAGAGGATACCAGCTTTAATCCCTGGCATTTCCAGTCATTCATAAAATCCTACAGTTAGAAGGTACCCAATAGACCTTGAAGGTCAACCTCCATTCAATACAGGAACTCCAAACATTGAGACATCCCTGAGATATGATTCTCCAGTGTCTTCTTAGAGATCTTCAGAAATTGATGGTTTCTCCTGTCCACTCTTGTCTCCTTACAGACCACCCTTTCCACCGGAAAGTTACTCCTGATGTTAACCCAAAATCTAGCCCACTGTAAAATTGAAGCCTTTTAGATCAAGTCTTGCCCTAAGAAGAAACACAGAGCATGTGACAGTCCTTGAGATATTTGAAAAGTGTGAGCATGTTCCTCTCCCCTTCTCCACTGAAGATGCCAGCCACAGATCCAGGTGAAACGTTAGGAACAAGATCCACCAGACCACGGCCACACAGCCTGGAAAACCCACCACAACCAGTTGAATCCAGCCGTGAAAGCCTTCGACAATGCATTAAACACGCTCAGTTTTTCAACTTTCCCTTATAGGGCTGGTTTTTCAGACTGCCTTTGCATTCGCACACCTTTGCATTCGCACTCTGAACCTGTTCCAAGTTGTCTATACTTTCCTTGAAGAGGAGTGCCCAGAACTAAAGACCCTAATGTACCTGTCTTTACTGCATTGTATTTCTGGTTTTGTATGCTTATATTTGGTAGGAAAAGGATATCATGAAGCCTGTGGTATTACTGCCTGTTAACCTTTATGAAGATAACTTGAAGAGCGTTTGTTAAACTAAAATAGAATTCCCGTCTACCTTCAATGTTGCTATAATGCACACATTGCCTCCTGCAATCAAGTACATTGAGTCTCCAAGTGCAAGGGCTACAGAAAAACATCTGCATTTCTAAAGTACTATCCTTACCCCCCATGGATCCAATACCATCAGGACCCATATTTTTTCATTAGGAGGGCTTTGTAAGGGATCCGTGGGGCGATATTCTAAGATGATTGTTGTTTTAAACTATATGTATGTTTTTAGTTGATGTTTTATTTGTACACCGCCCTGAGCCCTCCAGGGATAGGGCGGTATATTAAATTCAATAAATGATGACGACGACGACGACGACGACGACGACGATGACGACGACGACGATAACTGGACACAGGTCTCCAGATGAGGTCTGACTAATGATGAGCAGAGGAGAGTTGTTATTTCTTGTGACTTGGATACTATGTTTCTATCTCAGGTAGCAAAGCTGGGAACCACCATGGCCCAAGGCTCTGGAGAACCCCATAAGTCAAGTCTGGATGGACCAATGGTCCAGCTCTGTAGAAGGCCTCTCTGCGTGCCATAACAGGATTTGTCAAAAGCATGGCAGGTTTCAAAACGGCCAGGAGGCTTTTCCGAGCAGGATTTGGAATGTAAGTCAGAGTCTCCCTTTGTGTGACTTCATGCAGCCAATTTAAACACGACCGAGGGCAAGGAATCCCAGCGCACGCACTGAGGTTTTAACGCAGCACGCCTTTTTGCATGCCGACTTTGTGTAAACGTTTCCACTCCTCACGTGACAGGAGCAGCCGGCGGAAAAATATCACCTCATGCCTCGCTTGATTCCATTTCACGTTTGATTACGTTGGCTTTTACTGTACTTCCACAGAGCAGGTACCTGATTTATCATGTCCTATTGAGAAGAAAGTTCTTCCTCTTTCCTGGTTAAAGCAGCACTTACAGCTACAAGACTCCTGCTTCTTACAGATGGCGGCACCCTGTCAGATCGAAGATTACATGATGGATTTGCCTCAAGTAACCTTTGCCTTAATAAATCCTTAGCAACCGTAAGCTACGTGCTGCGCTCCAGACCAGATCTCCTCTGCAACTGAGTGACACAATCTCGCTGACGCCACTGGAGGAAAGACAGGTCTGTATCAGCCAAAGACCCAGTGATGCGTGTTGTCAAAGTGATTACAGGGGAGAGGGCAGGCTTCCTTATTTCATCTGGAAGCTATGTAAGCCCCCAAAAAACAGAAAACATCTGTCACACTTTGCTCTCTCTCCATATATCTGTTTTAAAAATTTCTTTTCATTATCAACTCGTTACCATCTATCAGTCAACATCTGATTCCCATTGGAGCATGGTAGTCCTTATGTAGTGGGAAGAGTCTGTGGTTAGTGGTTAAGAGCAGGTGTACTCTAATCTGGAGGAACTGGGTTTGATTCTCCGCTCTGCCACTTGAGCTGTGGAGGCTTATCTGGGGAATTCAGATTAGCTTGTACACTCCCACACACGCCAGCTGGGTGACCTTGGGCTAGTCACAGTTCTTCTGAGCTCTCTTAGCCCCACCCACCTCACAGGGTGTTTGTTGTGAGGGGAGAAGGGAAAGGAGTTTGTTAGCCCCTTTGAGTCTCCTTGCAGGAGAGAAGGGGGGAATATAAATCCAGCTCTTCTTCTTCTTCTTCTTCTTCTTCTTCTTCTTCTTCTTCTTCTTCTTCTTCTTCTTCTTCTTCTTCTTCTTCTTCTGTATGAAGAAATTCGTTATAAGGTTAATTTTTTTTTGACTTTTCACTTTTCAACTTGTCATCTAATGCCGTCCCCAAAACAGAGAAACCAACTGGGGGGCAGCAAGCTATTGGGGCATGCTTTGAGAGACCATATGTATTATATTGTGGAAGTTTACGTCCCATGATTCATGGCCACAAGGATCACAGGATCTTCCCATCTGGGATACACACATGTGGAAATATCTTTAAGTGTGCCCTCACCAACTAGTTTCTGTTTTTCCCACAAAGTCCAAAAGGGAGGGGCCTCGGTTAGGTCTAGGTCAGTGTGTTTGTTGTACATGTTTTCCTCATTGGAAGCAATTATGAAGCCCATTGTTGAAGTTGGCACAGTTTCCTGGGCACTGACTATCTAGACAACAGATTCCAGAGGATACTATATCCACTATCCCCTGCAGATAATTCTTTACTAGAAATCCCTGATCATTAGAAGTATTTTAGCCTGTCCTTTCTTCCAGTTGACCACAGTTAGTGCAGAGGGACAGTTAAGAGAAGATGGCCTGTTAGATACTTGAATTCTAGGCCATAAAGGACTTTAATGGTCATAATCAGCATATTGCTGAAGTTAGAAATAGACTGTCAGTCAACATAACTGCTTTAAGATGAGCAAGATAGATCCCCATCATCTAACCCTGACAATAATTGTGTTGCAGTTTCCAGATAATCTTCAAGAGCAGCCCAACGTAGGGTCTAGTGCAGTAATCCAACCTTGAGTTTACTAGACCATGCAGATCAACTGAGTCTAAGAATTGACTGATGCAGTTGTCTTAAGGTCAGCTGCTTGGGCCATGAGCACCCTTGAGCTATGCACTTGTTCTGAAAACGCTCCACTACATCCAAGATACGTGGGTCCAATCCCTCTAAAATATCAGCCTTTTGGATCAGCATCACTTCTGTTTTGTCTGGATCCCGTGTGTCCCCTTGTTCTGCTTTGGCTACCTGACCACAGCCTCAAAGCACCATTTCATTGACAAGTCAGACACATCTGGAGGATTGGGCAGCAAAAGGTCATGTTCAAGGTCATGTGTATATTGATGACACCCAATCTGGAATGTCTGACCAGGAAATAAAAGGTTGCACATAACTGTCAATGTAGTCCTAGTTGACTTCTGTACAGTCCCACATTGGGAACTACACTTGTGGAGGCCGGCCCTGATCTGATTCGAAAGCTTTCCTTCAAACTTTTGTTGCTGTTCCCAGGCAGGAAAGGCACTCCCTTCCCGCCCCCCCACGCCTGTGTTTGGAGCTTCCCGCCCAAACGGTCATGTGGGGGGAGGGGAAGCAGTGCCATCCCCTCAGTTCTCCTGACACTCCCATGGCAAAAAAACCCCCCATCAGTTTTACGAAAACTGGGTGTCCTATGCAGGTCGTTCAACAAAACTCTGCAGACATCCAAGGTACGTAGAGCTTCCTCAGATGCGGAAGTAGGGTTAGGAAAAAACACGAGTGGAAGAACATCTTGTGAACAGGACACATTTGCCTTCATTCTGTTGGGATAAATGCTCCTGGTAGTTGGAGATTATCCCTATTCGTAGTTAGCAGAGCGGCACGGGTGGCTAGAACACAGCAGAAGCCTTACGTCGTGTGCGTGCGTGCGCGTGATGGATCCCAATGTGCGGCAAGCTTACACAAAAGAAAGTCGGAGTCAGTTGTAGTTTCTAATCTAATAAAAAGAGTACCAGTATTTATTAGTGAACTCCATTCTGGATAGAAAGGTAGGTAGATAGAATCACTATGCTATTCTAATCTAGCTGGATGGAGATGGATGCATGGAACATCCATCCTCTCTCTAGGCATGGTAGGAAGAAAAATGGAGAAGGGATCGAGGAAGAAGCCGGAAGGGAGGAAGTCCCTGAGAGTATCAGTCTAACATCAAAGGGATAGAACCAGCATGATAGAGTAAAGGTGTCAAATCCCTAGGTCCTTATCTAGCCACTAGCTCTCTAGTAAAAATCCCTCTGTAGGTTGAGGCAGGAAACAGCGTAACAGTGTAAATTCCTTCACTTCCAACACATTCGAAGTCCTGCATTTTCATCAATGGATGGGTTGCGATGGTGGGCCCTTCTGAAAAGTTGAGATTACTGGAGGAAATGCTGAAAGTTGGTTCCTGTGACCCCAGCAAAGGACAACATGATGTTGTCATTTGCTTCAAGCACCAGTTGCCAAAACTATCCACAAACTTTGACGGCAAGGGTTCCACCCGCTTCAAGGCTCGTTTCCAAGGTTTTAGGGACCTTCCTTATTTCAAAGTGTCCTGCAGGGAGACAGGCTGTTCACAACATTGAGAGAATTACGTTGGCCTGCGCAGATATTTGGCAGGTCCTGAGATGAACTCCTTAGAAGCTTATCCTGCCTTGTTGCAACTTAATGAAAGATCTTTTCCTGCTGCTCATCTTCATCGCGGGACAAGATTCCTAATGCTTCAGTTCTACTTACAAGACCTGATGAATCAGCGTTCCATAAATATAGGGAGCAACCAGGAAAAGGAAAATCAAAGAAGCATTCCTATTGCAGTGGCAGCTGATAGCCATTATTTCCCATTTTTTTCATAGTTTTGAGTAATAGGAAAAAGGGCATTGCTAAGAAAGACTTCTGGTTGTAGAAATGAAGAGACCTTCACTTCTCTATTAAGTCTACACATAGCAGAGGCAGAGAAATCTGCCTGAAGTTAATCTGCATAATTAAATAATGGCTTTAATTCATCACATTAATTGAAGACACTGGTACATTAATTGAAGTTTTCATAGGTTTATGACTTCGTAGAATGCTAACATTAAGCATACGATATATATGTTTAAAAATCATAGAACATTGTACGCACTGCTGCTGGCATAAATCTGTCATACCTTCCGTGGAATCAACTCCACACCCATTTGCTTGCATCAACAGACCTGCTGAGACACTGTTGACCAACAAACATCCAGTTACAATATTCCAGCTCACAGCAAGGTCCTTCTAAGTCACAGGTGTCAAACTCATGGCCCTCCAGATGTTCATGAACTACAATTCCCATCAGCCCTTGCCAGTATAGCCAATGCTCATGTTGGGAGGGGCTGATGGGAATTGTAGTTCATGAACATCTGGAGGGCCACAAGTCTGACACCCCTGTTCTAAGCCATGTCCTCTATGCATTGGGGTGGGGGGGGGCAAGGCTTGGGCCAGACATCCCAGGCTGTACAAAGGTATAAAGGTTTAATGGAGCTATCTATGCTACATGCTGGAGCAACTTGTCTGTTGCTTGTGGAGCTGTCCATGGTTCTAACCCATCCTGTATGTGTGTGTGTGTGTGTGTGTGTGGGTGGGTGGGTGTGGATCAACAAGACACAGCTAATTTATGGCAATCCCATACAATTTTCAAAGCAATAGACATTCAGAGTTGATTTGCCATTACCTGCCTGCCCACAACAATTCTGACACTCCTTGGAAGTCTCCCATCCAAATTCTATCCAGGATTGACCCTGCTTAGCTTCTGAAACCTGACGAGATCAGGTTACGTTAGCCAGAGGCTATGCCGGAATCTAACCCCTGCCTATAACGCGAGGCCTTGTCTATACTACTCATCCTTTCCCTGAAGTCTGCTGCTCTGCATATCATCATCTCTTGCCGATGTCCCATTCACTAGCAGCCAATACCCGCTTCTTTGGGCTGTGAACTCGTTCTCGGAGCACTTTGCTCAGCATTTGCAAGACTGAAAAGATCAGTGCAACACTCGGCAGCCCAGAGAAAAAGGAGGAAGAAGAGATGCCCATACTGAGGAGACTAAGGAGGGAAGGAAATTGGAGGGCGAAGCAAAGCAAGATAAATTCCACATAGCCAGAAGCAGCAAAGGTGAGGAATCAGCTATTGATCTGAAATGAGGAGTGAACTCTTTGTCTGAAGGCGTCGAGCAAATGGTAGTAAAGGAAGAAATAACCATTATGATCATATGCCCGGCTAAGCACTCCTGTTCTTCTACGGCAATCACATTTTCTCCCATCACCTTTCCATTTGTCCTTCTGCATTAGAAACAGCAATATATAAAATATGATTAAATAGAAAAAGCTGTACGGCTGCATTTCAATTGCCAGACAAGGTGCGGGCTCCAGCGCAGTTCACAGTGGCAAGAAAGCCAAAGTCGTGAGTGAATTACTCTTGTCTTCAATCCAATCTGATCATGAGCTAGTCTCACTTTACACTGTACATACATAAGCTATCTGTGTAAACAGCAAGCCGCAACCAGGATATTAGAGGTGACTGCTTTTTAATAACACGTCCTTTCTATTTCTTCCTACCCCCCAGTGTGAAACAGTTGGGAGCAAAGCCAGGAAAAGTGAGACCGCTAATCCTGTAAACACTAATCTCAGATTCAATTACCCTCCAACAATGTAGTGAGTGTCAGAAAAATCTACTGAAGCCTCCCGAAGTCCTGTTTCCAACAGCAGAAAAATCCTTACAAGCTAAAATCACTCAGACAGATGCATGAGCTGAAGTCTTAATTCAGGTGGGAGGAGCTGGGACTCAGTGGTACAGCAGCTGCTTGGAATGGAGGAGGCCCCAGGCTCAATCCTCAGGATCTTTCATAAAAAGGATTAAGTAGTGGTGATGGGAAAGGCCTCAGCCTGAGATCCTGGAGAGTGGCTGCCAGTCAGAGTAGACAATACTAACCCATGGTCTGACTCAGAATAAGGGAGCTTTGTGTGATCAGGTATATCTTGCCAGAGGCGTAGCTGGGCCAGAGTGGGCCCGGTGCGCACTCTGTGTTTTCTGCCCCCCACTCTGCGGCGCCCTGCCCCCCCCCCGCCACTTACCTTAGTGCAGGCTGGAGAAGCGGCCTGTTCCCTTCAGGCTGAAAAATGGCCTGGTGGGAACTACACTTCCCATGAGACCCTGGGGCTCGCACAGTCTCCTGGGAAGCATAGTTCCCACCAGGCCATTTTCAGTCTGAAGGGAACAGGCAGCTTCTTTAGCCTGCAGTTTCACGAAGGCAAGTGTGTGGGGGGTAGGACCCTGCAGGGGAGCAGGAGGGGGTGCCGCAGGAGGGGTGGGGGCAATTTTCTGCCTCCAGGTGTGCACCCAATGCAACGCGCACCCCTGGCCTTCTGGTAGCTCTGCCTCCGTATCTTGCCAAATGGTACCCCAACCCCAACATCTTTCCAGAGCTAAGAAGCCGTGGCTCAGTGGTAGAGCATCTGTTTGGCATGGAGAAGGTCTTAGGTTCCATCCCTGGTGTCTCCAGTTAAAAAGATCACCTAATATGTGCTGTGAAAGACCTCAGCCTGAGACCCTGGAGAGCAGCTGTCAGTCAGAGTAGTCAATACTGACCTTGGTGGACCAATGGTTTGACTCATTCTAAGGCAGCTTCATGTGTTTAGGTATATGTTTAGGTATGTGTTTAGAAGCAGCAGTGGCGTAGGAGGTTAAGAGCTTGTGTATCTAATCTGGAGGAACTGGGTTTGATTCCCAGCTCTGCCGCCTGGGCTGTGGAGGCTTATCTGGGGAATTCAGGTTAGCCTGTGCACTTCCACACACGCCAGCTGGATGACCTTGGGCTAGTCACAGCTTCTTGGAGCTCTCTCAGCCCCACCTACCTCACAGGGTGTATGTTGTGAGGGGGGAAGGGCAAGGAGATTGTAAGCCCCTTTGAGTCACCTGCAGGAGAGAAAGGGGGGATATAAATCCAAACTCCTCCTCCTCCTCCTCCTCCTCCTCCTCCTCTTCTTCTTCTTCTTCTTCTTCTTCTTCTTCTTCTTCTTCTTCTATATCTTGCCCAATGGGACCACCTCTCTGTTGGACAATGGGGAAGGTTGCTGCTCTTTGAGGATGTCACAGATCTTGTCATGTCCATCAGGCAGCCTTATCATGTTGGAGGAGGAGCAGTTCTGGTGAGCTGACTCTGGTACTACTTAGCTTTGTGTAGCGAATGACATAAACTCCCTTGCAAACTGGTGGGTGGCACCCCAAGGCTATTTGAACATCGAGTTTTTTTTCATGGTGAGAGTGGAGGTCATTTTATAAGGCAGCAAGAAGTGATATGGGGATATTGTTTTGCATGTTTCAAATGGTCATTTGTAAATTGCCTTGAGCCACAAGGGAAGGCAAAATACAAATATTTCAATACGTAAACAAATTGGGGCCTAAAGACAACCTGTACCTTTGGGCACAGAGATGCCTTCAGGCAGCCTTAATGGCCATTAGAACACGCCTTTCTGACATTAGAGGAACGTCCATTAAGCAGACAGGCAGTCCAATCCATGTGGGGGGGCAGTTTCATGGTGGTTGGGGTAGCACAATCATGGTGCCACTTCCAAAAGGGGTTTAGGTGGTGCGAGAAGCAAGAAAAACACCAGAAATCCCTGGCTGCCCTTCAAACCCCCTATGTAGCCCAGTGGGTTGCACCTGCCTTTTTGCCAGTTTAGTTCACCCCAGCAAAAGGGGGCATTCTCGGACTGAAAGGCCTCAGGAAGCCAATTAAAGTCAGCTCTGCCCCAGGAACTCTCTTGGAAAGTTTCCATTGGCACCAGCACGGGCTCCTGTGATACAAGAGTGCCATCAGCATGGCAGCTTCTGCATTCTGGTGCTGCATTCAGGTGCGTGGTGCCCCACCTCTTGCATCAGTGCCCCTCTTGCCAGCGTATCTGCTCCTTGCATCAGCATATGGGAGACTCGTGCCGACAACCCCTTGTGCCGCTTCCAAGACTTTTTTGGTTCCCCTCCATGGATTGCACTGTTAGTCACTGGCATCTTCACCATCTCTCGTTAGACGTCATCTTCTAATGGCAAGTTTGTAGTGCTCATCAACGTGGCTAAGTCTAAAGGAAAAGGCCTTGGATGGAGCTGTTTTCCCAGAATGCTCGGGTATTGCTTCCAAGTCTGAATCCCCGTACTTCTTCCATCCACGTGTGCTGTTGCTGACACAGTCTTTCAGATGCAGAGGGAAGAACGACTTCCAAGCACATACCACCCATCCAAATGAAACTGCATTTATCCCTGTTTTATGACACCGGCACTTGCAGTGGTGATCTGGGAAGAAGGGGTTTCGGTTTCAGGACAGCCAAATGTCCATAAAAAATATGGCCTTTTTGACCACAGTCACTTGCAAACGATGCCGCCGACTCTCTGTCAGCCTGACCCAGGAGAACCATCTTCTGTTTCCCTGTCTCAAAATGGGTTGACATCATTCTTTCCAAGACAGGTTTTATGATCATTGTCTGGGTTTCTGTGCACGGGGCAGAGAGGGAGTCAGCGTGGTGCAAACAGGCCCACAAATAAAAGTTTGTTTCTTTGATATTAAAAAAAAAGTCAGCGATAGAAAGCAAGCGGGGGAAATGTCAGCCGTCAATTTGCATTGCAAATGCAGACCATTCTGTATCTATTTATATAAGCTCTGTCAGCAGCAGGTCATGATACTCGTTACTGTTATGACAAGTTGTTGGTCCAAAGTTAAATCAGCGTAGAAAGTAAAGCGCGATGGCTGCCTCGTTTCACGTTACATGGGTGTGCCGCAGAACTTTGCAAGACAGAAAGTGTAGCTCATTCGGGTAAACATAGCGAAACCTGGGTTGAGTGAAACCAGGGTTCCTCATTTATTCACTGATGTTATTTGTAGCCCGCCATTCTCGCTGGGCCTCCAGGCAGATTATACAGAGTGCGTCAACACAATCAACAAGGTAGGATGTAAATAAACAATGAAACAGGATTTGGGTTGTAGAACCAAACAGAAATCTAAAAAGCAAAACAGAAGTAAAACAGAAGTGTTAACATGACATATTCAATGATGTAAAATTACATAAAAGGGTCCAACTGAACAGACAACAATACACAGTCCCTAATGATTGAGCCAAGTAACCTTTTGAAGCATTTAACGCAGTGCTAACCACTCCCTGGCATAGGAAAGCTCTCTTGAATAATTCAGTTTTGCATAATTTGCAAAAAGTCAAGAGAATGGGAGCCTCCTGGCCTCCTCAGGCAAACCATCGCATAAGGTGGGAGGCACTATGGAGAAGTCAACATGTGTGGGCAATTGTTGATTTCACCCATTTGCAGGTTGGCACCTGCAGAAGGCCCTGCTAAGATTGCTTCTGTCTTTTTAGGGTTTAGTTTCAATTTGTTCACTCTTAGCCATTTAACCACAGTGGCCAGGTAGCAGTTTAGACAGACGGACGGACGGACGGACGGATGTTATCTACTAGACAGTCTTTAAAAATGGTGAAAGCATACAATATGCCTCAGTCAGCATCATGTTTCAGCTTCCACTTTTTAGGTAGTGATTCAGAGTCACAGAAGCAGTGGTGGGATTCATCAGGTTCGCACCGCTTCGGCAGAACCGGTTGTTAAAATGGTTCTTGCAAACAACCAGTTGTTAAATTATTTGAATCCTACCACTGCACAGAAGCCCACCATGGATTAGGATAGCCCCATAAATCCTGGAAACCCAAAGTCGGCCTCGATCCAGTCTGTGAAAGCAATGCTCTCTGATTTTTCCATCTCTTTTTCTGTTATATTAATTTTATTAATGATTTTTTAAAAAAATAATAATAAAAAGAAAACATACTCTGCAGGCCATTCACAAGAAGATGGCACCCCGCTCCATCTGTCATGCTAATGGTTTAGACTCCCCCAGTAAGGGACCGGATGACACAACACCATCACTTGGCCAATGACTCAAGGTCTCTTGCGCACCAGTGAACACTATGCAGGGGAAATAGAGCATGAGCCAGAAGGCAACCCAGTGAACTCCTCCAAACCAAGGCCCCTCCTCCCTCAGCTTCTACTAGCTCTCCACTAAGGGTCAGCTTAAACACTCAGCAGGTTGAGAGGGAGCATGATATAGTGGTTAAGAGCAGGTGGACTCTAATCTGGAGAACTGAATGGGATTCCCCACTCCTCCACATGAATGGCGGACTCTTATCTGGTGAACCAGATTTGTTTCCCCACTCCCACATTCCTGCTGAATGACCTTGAGCTAGTCACAGTTCTCTCAGAACTCTCTCAGCCCCACCTACCACATGAGGTGTCTGTTGTGGGGAGAGGAAGGGAAAGGAGTTTGTAAGCCACCCTGAGTCTCCTTACAGGAGAGGAAGATGGGGTATAAATCCAAACTCTTCTTCTTTTCTTCCCTTTGCTTTGCAATTCAGGTGCTGAGAGGAGCTCGGCTTCCCATCAAAGCTCCATTTCCTGGGTACTTAGAAGCTGTCCCAGGTCCTGAAGGCACTGACCCAACCTCGGCTACTTGGAGCTGTATTTGCCAGCTGCCTCTCGCTGCTGGATTCATGCCCTGTTTCAGTCTTTTCTGGGATATTTCTGGGCTCGCAGCATGGCTGGACTATAATATAAAGCGAACACGCATATTTGAAGTCAACTGCATTCCGAGAGATACGTATTGCAAGAGATTTTTTTTCTAGCACCAGAGGACACAGCATGAGGACAGAGATCAGCTCGCAGATGCTGACTTTGGCTGAAACGGGAAGCTGTACAATACCAGCAGCTTGCAGAGAAACCACCCAAGGGTGACACTTTTCCCAAACCACGTAGCTAGCTTGCAGTTGGAAGATCCCCCTTTAACTGCTCCGACCCACAAAAGAAGGTAACCTGTTTTTATGCTTCTCCCCTTCCCCAATGAGCATGTACAAAAATGGATCTGAGATAGTACCAGGGTGGGTTGACCTCTTTATCTCACTGCAAATTTCCAAGTAGCTCTGGAAAATAGCTGGCAGCCAGGATCCAGCCGAGATGGTGGACTCCCTCTGGGGTGGCTTGGCTTGGATTTGGAAAGCAGCAACAATAATATGCACTGGTTGGCCTGTCATCTCCTCCCACTGCAGGCCAAGCATGAGCTAAGCGGCCACAAAGCTTGATGGTAGTGTGGGAAGAGGTCTACATCCATTGCTGTTATCCTCCCCCATCCAGCCAGGTCTAAAACATAGCCAGGTTCCCAATTTCCAGGTGGATCCTGGCAATCTTCTCAAATTACAATTCATCCAGACTGCATCCTCTGGAGACAATAGCTGCTCAGGATAGTGGACTCTATGGCATTATAGACCACTGGGGTCTCTTCCCAGCCTAAATTCTACCCTCCTGAGGTTCCAACCCCAAATCTCCAGGAATTTCCCAACACTGAGATGGCAACCCTGTAAGTGCTTGATCTACCTCTAATTGGCACCCTCCTTGTAGTCATCTTTGGAGACATGTCCAACAGAGGCAAAAGAGGTTCATTTCTTGTAAAGCAGGAATATGACCACCATTCTACCATGTGACTTGGCTCCCCTTTTTAATAAGCTTTGGAATGTTAAACATACTTTTCATTCTCAGCTAAGCCTTTTGACAATCCTATGAAGAAGGTGAGAACCCTGGGTAATCTCCCTCAATTCCCACCTGGGCGTTATGCCCAGTCTCAGATTTCTCTGTTCATAATCTGCCTTAATTCCCCCCTGGGCTTTATTTCTTCTCGGTCCCAGATTTCTCCGTTCATGTGAATTTCTCCACGGACTCAACTGGTTGTTGTGGGCTTTCCAGGCTGTTTGACTGTGGTCTGGTAGATCCTGTTCCTAACATTTTGCCTGCATCTGTGGCTGGCATCTTCAGAGGTGTATCACAGAGATAAGTTTCTCTCTGTGATACACCTCTGAAGATGCCAGCCACAGATGCAGGCGAAACGTTAGGAACAAGATCTACCAGACCACGGCCACACAGTCCTATGAAGAAGGTTAATATTACCATCAGCATTTGGTGCTCGAAGCCTGAGAGATTAAGACCACCGCCTCTATTCCTAACAAAGTGTAAGATTCAAACCAAGCACTTCCTGACTTACAACTCCATCTCTTAACTACACTCAATCAATTCTTGTCCTTACAGTTTGTGAGGTGCTAAATCATAGATGATGTATCCCAAGGGTTGCTAATTCGGGATTGGAACATTCCTAGAGACTTGAGGATGGGGTTCAGGTTGGAGATGGACTTCAGCAAAGGAAAAAGGCCACAAAGGCCACCTTTCAGAGCACCCAGAGAAACAGCTCTCTGCAGTCTGGAGATCAGATGCTATTTCAGGAGATTACTGGCAGTGGCAGAGCCACAAGGGGGCAGGGTGTGTGTGCCGTGCACCGGGTGCATGCCTGGGAGTGGGAAATCACCCCCAGGCCCCTCCCCCTTCCTCTCACCCCCCTGTGTCTCCACCCCCCTCCCACACTTACCTTAGTTCCTTTCCTTTTCCTAGAACTTTTTCAGGCTGAAAAAAAGGCCTGTTTACAGTACAGGCTAAAAACGGCTTGAGTAACTATAGTTCCCAGGAGACCTTGGGGCTCACAAAGTCTCCTGGGAAGTATAGTTCCCATCAGGCCGTTTTTAAGATTGAACTGTGAATAGGCCTTTTTTTCAGACTGAAAAAGTTCTAGGAAAAGAACTAAGGTAAGTGTGGGAAGGGGGGAAGGCGAGGGGCAGCAGGAGGGTGCCACGAGGGGCTATGTGGGGGCGGAAAATATAGACTGCGCACTGGGCGCAGTTTGGCCCAGCTACGCCTCTGATTACTGGGCTTCACCTGGAGGATGGCAACCCTATTTAGTCCCGATGGTGAGCCAAAAGGACCTTGGAAGAGACAGACCTGGCTACCTTAGTCAAGGTGGTTCCAAAATCTTCAACCAGCACCTTATTAGCTCATAGTGAAACCAGCGGTTTTCTTCAAAAGGAACTTCATTGAATTTGCATTTTACTTTTGAGAAAAACAGCCACTTCAAAGAGTCTCGCTTCCCAGGCAAGTGATTCTTTGCAGCCATGTGTGCTGTTCAAACAACCGCTGCCGCCAATCCCTGGTTGTGGTTTCGGTTGCTTTTTTGAAGCCAAAGTCATATTTTGAATTAAACGGGATGACGCGGGAGGCTCAGAAGAAAGCCTAAATATTGTGGCCCTGGAAGAAAAAAAAAAATCAAAGGCCTTCTTGACCCAACAATGGGTCAGTGACTCAGCCCCAGCACATGTGTTTGACATTAAATGCTGAGAAGTCCCAGCCAGACTGTTGCTAGTGGAGGCTCTCTGAAGACAGGAGGGGAAAGGCAGCAGTTTGTATTTATAGAGCTGCTGAGCTGGCAAACTGCAGCTCCACAAAAGGCCCTTGAAGCATCTGTGGATCAGTATGCAGCAATGGCACTCTTGAAACTCATGAGCAAAGCGCGAGATATCAAAGCACCTCCCGTAAGGGATGGATGTCATTAAGGGGGTTGACATGTCATGCCGCTTGTGGTGTCGCTGACTCGACGCCTTTGTGTTTGGGTGGACAAAGATGATTGGTGTCCCCATGCAAGTGCTCAGTCATTGATGAATTGGGCCCACCCACCCATAGTCTTCTCCTTTGGCTTTGTGATTTATGACTCCAGCAAAGCCTTGCACATCATCAACGTGTGGAGCAGGAGATTTCCTGTTCAAGGAACACGCCACTTGCTGAACTTCCTTCTCAACTCTCTGGGCTGGCCGGCCTGGCCAACTCTTTCCAGGCCATGTTTCCTAACCAGAAAACAAAAGTCTGGTTTCAGTCTCTTCCTGATGAACCTATTTTTCAGGGATACCTTGAAGTTTTCTTACTGGGTTTCTAATAGTGGCGTAGTTGCTGAGCTTCCTTGAAAGAGAGCCTGGCCAACTCTTCCAATCTTCCCATGCAATGTGGAGCCATGGAGAAGTCCTGGCTGGGTTCATCTGGGCAACTGTGAAGTCCAAGAGCCCAAGCTGGTGATTCACATAATCATGTGATCTAGAAAATGCCCCCAGAATCCTCTAGCATGAAAGCTGGTATAGCAAGCTGGAGAGGGAACCATTCCTCTGCCATCAGGAACTTCATAAATTCCCAAGGAAGCTGTCAAGCCAGAAGCTGGAGTTGCAGGGTGAGAGAAAAGAGGTGCAGCCAGGTCAGAACTTGTCTGACTAGGGTTGTTACCTCAGCGTTGGGAAATACCTGAAGATTTGGGGGAAGAAGAAGAAGAGTTTGGATTTATATCCCCCCTTTCTCTCCTGCAGGAGACTCAAAGGGGCTGACAATCTCCTTGCCCTCACAACAAACACCCTGTGAGGTAGGTGGGGCTGAGAGAGCTCAGAAGAACTGGGACTAGCCCAAGGTCACCCAGCTGGTGTGTGTGGGAGTGTACAGGCTAATCTGAATTCCCCAGATAAGCCTCCACATCTCAGGCGGCAGAGCGGGGAATCAAACCTGGTTCCTCCAGATTAGATACATGAGCTCTTAACCTCCTACGCCACTGCTCCTCCTCCAGGAAGAGCCTGAGGAAGGCAAGGTGTGGGGAGGGGAGTGACTTCCATGGGTTTAATGTCATAAAGTCCAGCTTCCAAAACAGCCATTTTCTCCAGGTTAACTGATCAGTTACGTGGAGGTCAGTTATAATAGGAGAATGTCTCCAGCCAACACCTGGAGGTTGGCAACCCTGACACAAGAAACGATAACTTCGGTGGGCAAGACTCGAGAGGAGTAGCTACGGGCAAGCGAGAAGTCCACAGTCCACAGAAGCAACAAGGCCCAACAGACCCGAATCCTTTTACAACAGAGATGTAATTTGAACTGAGGAGCCAAACCAGAGGCAGAATTGATGCAGCCTCGGATGGATGGCACTGGGGCTTACTCAAGATGGCGGCTTGTCCTGTGGTTGGTTGTGGTAGGTCGGAGGGTGCCAGGCCCTGTCTCGCGGGGTCTTGAGTTCAAGACCCCTAGTGCTGTACAGGAGAATCCACTGTTCTCTCAAAAGGCAACCCCAGCTTAGAAAAACACGTCGGTCTGGTTCTCAGAAACAGCAGATAAGGCTGGGCTGTACCAGCCATATAAGAGTTACATCATGTAATTCAATGTGGGCTTGACCTGGACGAGCCAGGCTAACCTGATCCTTGTCAGATCTCAGAAGCTAAGCAAAATCTGCCTTGGCTAGCACTTGGATGAAAGACCAACCAGGAATGCCAGGTTTCTATGCCCATTTCCACGCATTCAGCCTTTGCTAAAAAAAAGACAGAATGTTTTTTTTTTTCTTCAATGCCAGCCTGAAAGTAGCCAAGAATGCAGGGACGACTTTTCTCTCCCCAACTTCTTGATTCTTGCCTCAGGAGCTGCTGGCATGGATTTTCATCGTGAAGCAGAATAAACACTGATTCTTAGCAGTGACCCACACGCCAGTAATTAGGATCTGTGACTGCATGATGAATTCACAAAGAGCCCTGATAAGATACAAGTGAGAAATAAGGCTTACTAAAGAGGAAACATGCACCGCCTGAAAGCAGAGGAATTAACTGTCTGGATGGGAGATTGATTCCGAGTGCCACGGAGTTGCAGCAAGTTATCCTGTTGACTTGGTTGAAAAGGAGAGGAGGGGGAAATGTGGAGAAAGGGGGGCAGGAAAATGAGAGAGAGAGAGAGAGAGAGAGAGAGAGAGAGAGAGAGAGAGAGAAAGGGGGGGCAATCCTGGGTCCCATGGAGAATCCAGTAGAGTTGCTTTCTCCTTGAGACTTATAGGTTGTTGTGGATTTTCCAGGCTGCGTGGAAACGTTTCACTCACATCTACGGCTGGCACCTTGCTATGACGTGCCTCTGAAGATGCCAGCCATAGGTGCAAGGGAAACATTAGGAGGAGAAGCTACCAAACCAAAGCCACATAGACCGGAAAACCCACGACGGCCAGTTGATTCCAGCCGCGAACGTCTTTTACAATCTATTTGACAATCTATTTGACTTTGACAATTCTACTCTAGAGCTGTGGCTATGCTAAACTCTGTGGCTTCGTGTTGATGTGTTTGGGGCTGTGTAGGGATGGGTGGAAGAAGGGGAAAGTGAGGATGGGGTATGAGTCTGAAATTGTGTGCATCAAGGAATGCTGCTGTAAATTTTGTTGTGCGTGCACAATGACAATAAAATGCTTATGCTTATGCTTATGCTTATGCTTATGCTTATGCTTATGCTTATGCTTATGCTTATGCTTATGCTTATGCTTATGCTTATGCTTATGCTTATGCTTATGCTTATTTATAGGTCACTTTTTGGCCAGAGGAGCTTTCAGTCAAGTAAACAATGCAATCCAAGGTGATACAGATCAGACACAGAAATGGTGGCCATCATATGAACTTGGCTAAGGAAGTACTTTTTAGCCATTGGAAGCTTGAACGAGGCGGTCGTTTTCTCTTGGGAAAACTTTTTGAAATGTAAACAATAATATATTGTAAGTAGATACTCATAAGGGTTGGGTTATGTAATTGTGACCAAGCATTGTTGTCATAGCATAGGCAGATGGGGCATGTGCATGAATGCAGCCTGTCCAAGGGATCCATCAGTCCACTGTTGTGCAGGAGACGAGCTTCTTCCCTTCAAATGGTGCTTCAAGGCCCCACAATCTTGGCAGAAGGTTTCTCTTAAGTTTCATTACCATTTGATGGTCACCATGTGCTCCATCTCCCCATGCCCAATGTTATGACTGCGAGGCAAGAAATGTGTTAGCTTTCATAGCATTATTCTCCCCACAGGGAGAAGGAGGCTGATTCATAGCACCAACTAAGTCTCCTAGCCCATTACTAGCGATCGTCACGTCCCTTGCATAGGCCAAAAAAGGGCTGGGGGTGGGGGGCGGGGAAAGCTTCAGGGTATTCTTGAGAAAGATGGAAGGGAGAGAAGGAAGTGGTTCTTTGGCAGAACGCTGTAAATCTAGGGCTGTCGTTTCTTCAAGGGCAAAAGAAAGAAAACCACGGTATGGGTTTACAGCGCGAAAAGTCGTTGGGAGACATGCACTGGGCCCACGGTTGTGTGCCAGCGCATCTTGGCCTCCTGACAGCGTGAAAATGTCACTGGACTCCTCGACCCTTTCGCATAGTTTATTTATGTGCCCCTTACATTCGGCTTCCCTGATTCATTCGTATCAGGAAGAGAGAGAAAGTAGGTCACTGTCACACAGTAAATGAATGAGCGGAGCGGTAAAAGAAATCTATACTTTTCACTGGAGGGTAAGATGGGGAGATGATGGAATCAGGGAGAGAGAGATTGAATTAATTCTGTTGATGGGCTCTGCTTGGTCATTATTCTTGGGGCGGATCAATAGGGAGGGAGTTGAAGCCATTTGGAAGCATGTTGTTACTTTCTAGGAGACAGTCACCCATTTGGGTGGCATCGATCAGTTTTCCAGTGCTATTTATTACGCAGATGCATAGACCCTTTTATTGTTGTGCAGTGTCTGTTGTGGTTTTTATGCTGGTTTTCATGGCTGCTGGAGTTCTGGGGGACGAGGTTTGGACAGGGTAGATCTCAGCCTGGTTTTGTATTTAGCTTTGTACATATTTAGCTTTGTAGCCTGAGCTTCTCAGGTCTCAGAAGCGAAGAAGTTGGATGGGAGAACACCAAGGAATAGCAGGGTTGCTTTCCAGAAGAACCCAATGGCAAACTACCTCCATTAGTCTCTTGTCTTGCAAAGCCTACTGGGTCACCGTATGTCGGCTGCAACTTGATGGCGCTTTATACACACACAAGTGGCCTTTGGCAAAAAGGTAGGGTAGAAATACCTTGCCCGAATCAATAGAGAAGTGCACAGATTTTCCAGGATTGAAAGCAGTCAGTTTAAAAATGCACTGATCAGACATAAAAACTGAACAATGGGTTCAGAGAATAACAATCTGCTAGAAATGTTACAGTATTCATTAAATAAATGTAACCTTTTGAAGGAGAAGTCGATCTTCGTATAGTCAGATATTAGAATGAACTTATTCTATGTGTGCATCAATTTTTTTTGTATTTATTTAGATGTAAATTAGATTAAGTATCTTATTATATACTGTTTGTTGTTGATGCTATCACTTACGCATGTTATCTAATAATAAAGATGCTCATGAAATTTTTTTAAAAAAAATGCACTGAGGAAGAAGAGTTTGGATTTATGTGATACCCCTCCTTTCTTTCCAGTAAGGGGTCTCAAAATGGCTTGCAAACTCCTTCCCTTCCTCTTCCCACCACAGACACCTTGCGAGGTAGGTGATGCTCGGAGAGTTTTGAATGAAATGTGACTAGCCCAAAGTCACTCAGCAGGCTTTATGTGTTAGAGCAAGAGAAAAATCCATTTCACCAGATAGCCGTCCACCGCTCATGCTGGCTCTCGCCACACCGGCTTGAAATACAAGGAACAACAATAAAGGCACAGTTAGCAATTCAGCATCAAGAGATGTGCAAGCAGCTCACAGACTTGTTTGGCGTGAGTCTGGTGTAATCTTTTTTAAAGTCTTCTGGAAAGTTTCT
The DNA here is from genome assembly GCF_021028975.2 of Sphaerodactylus townsendi. Taxonomy (NCBI): domain Eukaryota; kingdom Metazoa; phylum Chordata; class Lepidosauria; order Squamata; family Sphaerodactylidae; genus Sphaerodactylus; species Sphaerodactylus townsendi. The sequence goes on from NC_059435.1 coordinate 64,241,038, forward strand.
TACCTGTTCAGAGAACGAATTCCAAAGCGCCGGACTTGCTCGTACATCCTCATATTCCATAGCTGTTCAGTGAACCATCAAAAACCTTGCTGTCTTGACTGAAATCGCAACTGTACATATAAGAGGTTGTCCTTGGGGCACGTGGATGGATATCTGTCCGTAAAGAAATTGACAATTTAAAACAGCACATTGAATTGAACCTGAATGAAAATTAGTTTGTACAGAATCCACCTGACAACCAATGAGACCCGGGCAGTGGCATTCTGTGGAAACTGAAGCTTTTGAGATGCCTTCAAGGGCAGCCCTATTCTACATTCAGTGCCATAGTCAAGCATGGTAAATAAAGCCAGGATTTGCATAACTAGGCCAGAGACCAGTCAAACAGGGTCGGGAGCCCCAACACTGTGTTCAGTAGGGGAAGGAAGCAACCACTCTTCCCTGTTTTTCCAAAAGAGCCAGGGCTTAAGACCACTCCAAAGCTCTTTCACTTATCTGATAGAATCATAGAGTTGGAAGAGACCCCAGGGGCTATCAAGTCCAACCTCCTCCAATGCAGGAACATACAAAGCACTCCTGACAGATGGCCATCCAGTCTCTGTTTAAAAACCTCCAAAGAAGGAGACTCCACCACACTCCTAGGTAGTGCATTCCACTGTTGCACAGCCCTTACTGTCAGGAAGTTTTTCCTGATGTTTAAGTGGAATCTCTTTTCCTTCACCTTGAACCCACTACTCCTAGTCCTAGTCTCTGGAGCAACAGAAGACAAGCTTGCTCCCAGAGGCGTGGCTGCAATGGGGACATCCAGGGCGGCTCATCCCAGGCACTGCTATTGCAGTCACATGGGCGGGAGGGGCCGGGGGGCGTGTCAGGGGCGGGGTGGGGCATGTTGGGGCAGGGAGGGTATGCACAAACAGTTCATGCCCTGGGCGCAGTTACCCCTTCCTAGGATGGTTTGGATGGTTCCCCCTTCCTAGGATGGTTTGAATGATTTGGAAAGACATATGGCCCCTTCCACACATGCTGAATAATGTGCTTTCAATCCACTTTCAAATTGTTTGCGAGTGGATTTTGCTATTCCGCACAGCTGCAAAATGCATTGAAAGTCGATTGAAAGTGCATTATTCTGCCTGTGCGGAAGAGGCCGTTGCCTGCCTCTGAGCAGGTCCAGGGTGAAATTCTGAAACCCTGCAGAACATCCCCGCCAACCTCACCTCCCCCCCCCCCGTGCCCCTCTTTGCATTCCTTTTGGATCAAAATGGAATTGATCAGAAACTGACTCTAAATTTCAAACAAGAAGGAAAGGACCGCTGGATTTTAGAGAGAAATTGGGTAAAGAGGAATTGAGAGGATTTCTTTTAACAACCACAGTTCTAGGCACTGCATTAGGCCTGTTAATGATTACACTTGTTCCATCACGGACAGCTCTCCCAAGGGAGGACAGGTGTCTACGGTATACAGATTCTTTAGATACTCTACATCCCATTGTTTTGGAAGTTCTGTCTCTTTTCTCGCCTCCCCAGTGGTGTGTCTTGCTGCTCTCTGCTGCCCTCCTGTGTCAAGCACCGCAAAGCGCAGCTGCCTGCAAGCAACATTTGAACTGCTCTGCCCATGGAGTTGGGCTGCTAAAACATTACCGATGTAAAAGCCTCTACATTGTTAGAAGGAGGCTTGCTTTGGCAAAATAGTAGATACCAATTATATGCTCCGTTTCAGAAGCAAAGCTACCCTAGAAAATGTTCTGATCCCAATACGGCAGCCAAGTAAAAACGGCAGCCTTTAGTTGCTCTTTAGACTCCCCGTAGCTCATCACTTCCTTCCCTTATTATTATTGAACACTCAAGCAAAGCACATGATTTGGATTTTAGAAAGGCTGGCCTGCCTACATACATTTCCACAGAGTAAGGCAGCATGACTTCAGTGGATTTATTTCCTTTATTGTATTGTCGAAGGCTTTCAATGCCAGATTTCAACTGGTTGTTGTAGGTCTACCAGACCACCGCCCCACGGCCCGGAAAACCCACAACAACCAGTATTTCCTTTATTATTTGCCAAGACTTAATTTCTCCGTACACGTCTATCATATCTCCATATGTCATAAAATCAGTATTTATCACATTCTTATCATAATAAGCTTCTATGGGCGGCATCAGTGGAGATAAGGGAGGACTAATTTTGTGTGTGTGCACGTAGCTTCCCAAATTTTAAACAACCCAACTCTGAATGCATGGCTACCATTACTGCATTTTTTTTGCATTGATTTTTCTGTCCATACACAATTCTGTAGTCCTTCTTTCAGATCTATTAATTTTGTTATTCTCTTCAATGGATCTATAAGGGTGTAAACCTGCTTAAGTTGGCTCCACATTTTCATATCTGGTACTAAAGTATGAGAAAAGCCACCGTTTTTACTAGATTGGGCTGATGAAGTGGAATCTTGGCCCTTTCTAACATGGCTTTGCATCTAACACTGACAGTAAAACTAATATCTGCAGTCCTAAGAAAGCAGGATTTTCACTGCTTGGAGTGTTTTCCATGTCAGTCGCATGCTTCCTGTGGCAATATAGCTTTGTAGGGCACATCTGCCCATGAGGTTAGTATTTTCATCTATATAACTCGCCGTGTGATGCTTGCTAGCAAGGATATGGATTGCTGCCTGCTAGTAGAACATCCTTTGCATGCAGAAGTTCCAATTTTCACCTCCCTTATTAGGATGAATTCAGGTCACACAGTCTTTGCATCCCTGCCTGCCAGAATAGAACATCTTAGGTAGATGGAACAAGGGGCAGATCAGTATAAGGATAGTTCCTATGGGCAGATAATCAGAATGTGGTTTTTGGACCCGGATTCAAAGTGTTGTGGAGATGGCATCATGGTATAGCCCCATTTTGGAAATTATGCAGAGTTGGTACTTGGAAGAGAAACCATCAGGGCAGACTCTGCAGAGGAAGAAGAAGAAGAGTTTGGATTTATAACCCCCCTTTCTACCCTGTAAGGAGACTCAAGGGGCTTACATCCTCCTGTCTCTTCCCCACCCCCTCACAACAAACACCCTGTGAGGTGAGGGAGGGGGGAGGGGGCTGAGAGAGCTCCAAAGAACTGTGACTAGTCCAAGGGCACCCAGCTGACGTGTGTGAGAGTGCACAGGCTAGTCTAGTCCCCCAGATAGGCCTCCACAGCTGAAGTGGAAGAGCGGGGAATCAAACTTGGTTCTCCAGATTCCACTGCTGCTCCTAAGGCAATGGCAAACTACTTCTGCATCTCATTTGCCCTGAAAGCCCCTTGCTGGGATTGCCATAAGTTGGCTGCAATGCAATGAAAGCATTTTACACACACACATGTGCACACATATACACACATTCCTTCTGTGCACTCAGTTCAGTGGTGGGATCCAAAAATTTTAGTAACAGGTTCCCATGGTGGTGGGATTCAAACTGTGCCGAAGCACCAGTGGGGCTGGGCGGGACATGACAGGGGCATGGGCAAGCATTTTGGGGGCAGGGCATTCCTGGGCGGGGCTGTGGCAAGGACGCAACCACTGCGCCGGTCCTTGGGTGGGAAACGAATGCATGCAGGCGCAGGCTGCCACGCATGCCGGTGCACCTCCTGCTAGACTGCTTCAAGTTCTGCGTGCTTCTGCTGAGAGGAGGGGCGTAACTAAGGCAAAAATCACGTGGCAAAATCACCAATTAGTAACCCCCTCTCGGCACACACAAATACTTAGTAACCTACTCTCGGGAACCTGTGAGAACCTGCTGGATCCCACCTCTGACTCAGTTCCTGAGCAAGAATGAAAAGTCAACGGTAGGGGATTTTTGCTTGCCACGCCAAAGTCACTGGGTGGCTGTATACAAATATGAGTTAGTAATAATCAGCCCTATTCAACTGAGCTGAGATCATCTTAGGCTACAAAAGCCAGTCTTTGATATAGCTTTGGAGCACCATAATAAAGCAAAGCGAACATTAATTTCATTCAGCACAAAAAAGAGCTAATTCATATTTATTTCTCCCTTCCAACAGATGCAATTGCCACCAGAAAATATGATTTTAATATAAAGTTGCAAATGGAATGACAGGTTAATATAGCAGCGCCTACAGTCTACTTATTTAACGTCCCTTTCTTCATATTTACAACTGAATGCCCATGATTCTTTTTAATGGAGATTTATTGGTAGCCTGAAGTGCTGCAGTTGGGTGGCCCAGACTGCCAGCGATGAGTTCCGCACAAGGAGACCAGGATAAGGTCTCTAATTTCAGACTTTGACAATAAAGGATGCTTTGTTCACGTGCTGACTGAATAACAGTCCTATTCTAAGGAGAATTGCACCTGTCTGTCTAGCTCCCCTTCCACACATGCAGAATAATGCACTTTCAATGCATTTTGCAGCTGGATTTTACTGTGCGGAATAGCAAAATCCTCTTGCAAACAATTGTGTAAGGGGATTGAAAGTGCATTATTCTGCATGTGCAGAAGGGACCTAAGCCAGAGGACTTCAGTGGACTTAGAGGAGTGTGACTTTGCTTAACTCTGTATGACGTTATACCAACAGCTTGGTCACTCATGCCCTAGATTAAGAACATAAGAACTAGCCTGCTGGATCAGACCAGAGTCCATCTAGTTCAGCACTCTGCTACTCGCAGTGGCCCACCAGATGCCTTTGGGAGCTTACGTACAGGATGTGAAAGCAATGGCCTTCTGCTGCTGCTGCTCCTGAGCACCTGGTCTGCTAAGGCATTTGCAATCTGAGATCAAGGAGGATCAAGATTGGTAGCCATAGATCGACTTCTCCTCCATAAATCTGTCCAAGCCCCTTTTAAAGCTATCCAGGTTAGTGGCCATCACCACCTCCTGTATGGCAGCATATTCCAAACACCAATCACACGCTGTGTGAAGAAATGTTTCCTTTTATTAGTCCTAATTCTTCCCCCCCACCCCCCAGATTGCAGCATTGGAGTGGTTCCTACCAGCTGCCAATCATGCCAGATTAGAAATGACATGCTGACTTTTCGCAACATCTCGTGTCTCCTCTGCTCCTGCAATCAGCTGCGACCAGCGGAAAGATGACCAATCCGGTGAACAGCATCCATGTGTGAATTTGGCCATAATGATTACCTTGGGATCGAACATGTCAGTGCTGATCACTAAATGGCACCTGAACTCTTCTCTGTCTTCGTTTTAGACATCAGGTGAGGGAGGGAGCCTCAGAAATAGCGCAACACCAGACTGGCTTCTACAACGTGCGTTGCTTCAGTGACCAAATGATGCTTATTTCCCAACGCAGGCATCATCGTTTGCATCATTACTGTCAGCTGACCCAAGTAAAGGACGAAAGAATCTGCTACAGCACTATTTTCCAAATTATAGTTCAAACAGTCGTTAACAAAGCAGAGCTAATTTAATTTAACAAGACAAGGAGGAAAACCTGACATCCAACTGGAATCGACTGAAGATGTTGACAGAATGCATTGTAATGAGAGCAAAGCCCTTGTAAATCCCATCTAGTCAATGAGAATCTTGGAGTTATTTTTTTTTCTTGCTTAAAAGGGATTAAATTGGCTTATACTGTCATGATATTTTGCCTTCCAAGCCTCACGAAAGAATTTCTCTTGGGTCCCAGCTATACTATGAGATATTTACAGTCTAATGTAGCTACCTAAGCATATCAGGACCTATCCTTGCTAACTTAGGGTGGGGTGTGGGAGGGAGGTAGGAATGCAGACTAACATTTAAAATTATTCCCTTTGCATTAATGAGATATATTTCCAAGGGTTTGTTTAAAAAAAAACAACAACAAAAAACAAAGATGCATAGCAGAAATATTGGGTGTGTTTATTATGGAGTAAGTCCCACTATCTTCACTGGGGCTTATTTCTAAGTAACCATGCTAAATATTGGCTGCAAATCTCCAACAGCATGGAGCTGAAGTGTGAACAAAAAGTTGAAAGTGGCCAATTACATTCAAGGTGTTTACTGCATGGTGGAGGGAAATGTCCACCGTGGCAAGATTTCTTGTAGCCCTTCTTTCACTTTCCACTTTCTCCACGGCAAGCAAATTCACTCACAGCACAATTTTAATTTTGCTTTGCTGCCAAATTTTCCAGTGGCCATTACTTTGACCAGGACCTCTTCCTCTGCCCACAGCCGCTGGGCAGTGCTACAGCCTGGCACTTTTCCTATGAGGAAAATCTGAAGCATCTGAGACTTTTAAGTATAGAAAGAAGAAGGCTATGGGTGGGGAAGTGGACATGATTGAGGTTTAGAAATTATGCATGGGTTGGAGAACGGGTATGGGGGAGATTTTTTTCTACCTCTCCCATAATAATTGAAGTCTGGGTCACCCAATGAAACGGACAAACAGTCGATTCAGGACAAAGTGAAATACTTTTTTTTTACTCAATGAGTAATTAAAGTATGCAATTCACTTCCAGTGGTTGTCGCTGTGGCCACAAGTGTGAATGTCTTCAACACAGTGTTGTGCAGATTCTTGGTGGAAAGGTCCCTCAATGGTTAAGGGAGCCTCCATAGAGAAGCCGCAAACCTCTGAATGTCAGTGCCAAGAGTGGACAACATGAGGTGAAGGCCCCGCCCACATGTCCTGTTATTGGCCCTCCAGGGCAACTGCTGGACCAGTGTGTGAATCAGTATGGTGTCCTAGCTGAACCAGTGATCTGATCCAGAAGGGCTCTTCTTATGTTCTTAAGTGAAAGTTGCTAGTATTTAGAAAAGGGAACGGATGTGATCAAATCCTTTTAAAATGCACCTGTTGTTTCCTTGATCCATGATTCTAATCTCTCACTGTCTTTACGGTGAACGGTGGAATTTGTGACATTACCTTACGGTAAGGCTCGTACAATAAACAGCATATCTATTGACATTTAATCTTCTGCTTACAGGCATTATCCAGTTCCTCTTTTTAATCTTCTTTCAAAAACCCTGCTCCCATGAAAGATTGCTACATGCTAGCTTGGATAAAAATTGGTAGCTGTAGCAAAGAAAGAAAAAAAAGAGGGGGGGGGGAACCATCAAAAAACCCTTGATGGAGAGGGCTCTCCAAAGAATTTTTATTAAGCATTTTGCTGCATTTCCTCCAGAGGGGTTAACTGATTATGTTTGAATGAGTTTTGAGTGGGATAATTTTTCTGCACCAGGAAAGCTGAATTTTGCAATTTATCCAGCTTTCTATAATGTCTTACATGCACAGGTTGCAGAAATCAGGTCTCTTGATACAGAATTCTTATCATTTTTAGTGCAGATGGGAACTGAAGCTGGCAGGCGGCTCGTCAAACACATCCAGTTATTAATTTAACTCTCTTCATTTATGCTGGTTCCATCAGTCACAAGGGTTTCATAGGTGACCTTGGGCTGATCCAAGCATCTCTTCCTAACTGTACCTAGCATGGCTGCCGTGAAGAGAAAATTGAGAACCACGAGCTTTTGGGTGATGTGAAAATATATACAGAAGAGCAGACAAGGAAGAAGGTGGGGAGGGGATGAGGAACCATGCCCCCTTCTGCACGTGCAGAATAATGCACATTCAATCCACTTTGACAATTGTTTAAAAGTTGATTCTGCTGTTCCGCACAGTGAAATCCAGCTTCAAAGTGCATTGAAATTGGATTGAAAGTCCATTATTCTGCCTGTGCAGAAGGGGTCCATGCCAGGCATTGAAACCCTGCCCCCAGTCATTTACTTGACTACTGAAGAAGAAGAAGAAGAAGAAGAAGAAGAAGAAGAAGAAGAAGAAGAAGAAGAAGAAGAAGAAGAAGAAGAAGAAGAAGAAGAAGAAGAAGAAGAAGAAGAAGAAGAAGAAGAAGAAGAAGAAGAAAGAAGTTTGGATTTATATTCCCCCTTTCTCTCCTGTAGGAGACTCAAAGGGGCTTGCAATCTCCTTGCCCTTCCCCCCTCACAACAAACACCCTGTGAGGTAGGTGAGGCTGAGAGAGCTCCAAAAAGCTGTGACTAGCCCAAGGTCACCCAGCTGGCGTGTGTGGGAGTGCACAGGCCAATCTGAATTCCCTGGATAAGCCTCCACAGCTCAAGCGGCAGAGCAGGGAATCAAACCCGGTTCCTCCAGACTAGAGTGCACCTGCTCTTAACCACTACGCCACTGCTGCTCCTCTCTCTGGAGCAGTTTCCAATGGTTCTTACCCACACAACTGAAGTCTAAAAACTCCCATAAGGACTAGAAGCTTGCTTTCTTACTTAAGAATGCATAGGCAAAACATAAACAATTGGTGACATAAATAATCACTGCTATCAGAATCCTCAGTGAAAAACTATTAAGGGCAAGCTTGACTCTAAGTATCTTTTAATGGGACCGCAAATTATTTGCTGCCATAGCCCAGTGTGGCCAGATGGATTAGAGTGAATGGAAAGACAGAGAAAATGGGGGGCTTTGGTTATTTGCTTCTGAATGGCTGGTAACTATTGAAACAGTAGAATTTCCAGAAATGACAAAATCTGAAATGTTTACATGCTAACAACAAAACAACAAACTAATGTGCTGTACAAATAAAGTGTTAAGAAATTAAAGGTTCCAACCATAGTTAAACAGTTAGTAGCCTTAGTTCAGCCCTGTACAACTTCTGCAATATATTGCATATTACGTAAGAAAATGTTCTTAGAGTGCAGAAAGCATCTGCTGAAATTTTCCCGGAACAGTCAAGTTTTATGGAATTTGTGAGAAGCTAAAAAATCAGGATCTGGAGTCTACTCTGAGGGAGGTTGTGCCATAGCAGGGAGGCCACAAAGAAGGTTAGATTTGTAGCCAAAACCATTCAGGCTGACCCAGGAGCATATCTAGGGGAAATGTAGCCCGGTGCAAAATCTGAGTTTTTCACACACACACCCTGCTCCGTATGGGCAGCCGCCCTCCCCCATCACAACCAAAAAACGTTTTGTGTATGGACCCGGGGGGAAGGAGGAGGGGTGTGGGGTGATTTTCCACCCCACATGTGACTAAATGGCTACAGCCCAAGGACATTTGACCCCATATGTTCCCCTGGCTGACTTCCTGTGATCAGAAGAAACTGCTGGGCCAATCTAACCTTGAACACAAGATCAAAAAAGGGCTGTAAAGTTACTGCAGGAGACGCAATCAGCATCTTAGAATGTCATCTTGCTTTGGCTGAAAGGTTAACTGAAACTGTACCTATAAACTGTATGGAGCAGCAGTGGTGTAGGAGGTTAAGAGCTCGTGTATCTAATCTGGAGGAACCGGCTTTGATTCCCCGCTCTGCCGCCTGAGCTGTGGAGGCTTATCTGGGGAATTCAGATTAGCCTGTACACTTCCACACACGCCAGCTGGGTGACCTTGGGCTAGTCACAGCTTCTCGGAGCTCTCTCAGCCCCACCTACCTCACAGGGTGTTTGTTGTGAGGGGGGAAAGGGCAAGGAGTTTGTAAGCCCCTTTGAGTCTCCTGCAGGAGAGAAAGGGGGGATATAAATCCAAACTCTTCTTCTTCTATGTCATAATTCAAGGTTGTGGAAGAGGCAGAGATTTAATGCATTTTTATGGAATATGTATTGTTACTTAAAACATAAGTAAACAGGCTAACAAACTTCATTCCAGTGAACTAGGATTAACACGTGATAAAATAAAATGGATGCTGCTTTTTTAAAGAAGAAACTTTCTCCTGTTAAAAATATGTGGAACCTGTGATCACCAGCTGCTTTGTAAGTCCAAGATTACGGTATATGCTGCATTCAGCTCCCTCCTCCGGCACATCTGAAAAATTAAAGCATACAGTTCCACAACCTTGACCTGACCTTGGCTGTGATGAGATAAATGAGCAAGAGATTGCCAAGCTTGTTAGAAGGGCTATGGAGACACGTACTCAGTCGTTTGTGTTTTAACATGTTGGTTTGTGGGTTTTTTTTGGGGGGGGGAATGCTCCTGATCTCTGGGAGAGTTGAAAACAGGTCCTTGAGTTCCTCGTAATAGCTATTCCTCTGGTATCCAGATGAATCAGAAATAATAATTAGACTTTCCCCCCTTCCTTTACCGATTCAGCCAAGGATACGACAGAAAACTCTCTCCAGCAGCGTCTTTAATAATTAAGCAGTGCAAGGTAGCAGGTCTTCATTAGGAGCAGAGATGAAAGAGAATCTTTTGCTTTAATGGACGAGTCGGAAGACATGTTGCCGAACATAATGAACCTGATTCAGTGTGGGGGACGCGGCCGGCTGCCCTCCCTCCATTTAGAAGAGAAGACGAGGAAGATGAAACGAAAAAGATATACATTCTAAGGAAGTTCGCTCGCAGCTTCAATCCATTCAATGAAAATACTAGTTTTTCTGCTGATAAAAGGCTCTGTCAGGTTGCAGGAGGTACATTTTCTACTTCGGATGATTATTCGGAAGATGAATGACCTACCCAGGCCTGCCTGTTTCCCATGCCTTTAGTCCCCTCCCATTTTGAAAACTTTGGTTCAGAATGATCAGGCGCACTTTTCATGCTGCCATGTAAGCTTGCCAAGATTCAAGCTTCGGGCCAATAGGAGTCTAGGGAGCTCCCTATCAGCAGATGCTTTTCTGTCACCTGTTAGCTGAAATCCATTAACTGGGGATATCAACACCAGCAGCAGAGGTGGGATCCAGCAGGTTCTCACCAGTTCCCAAGAGTGGGTTACTAATTATTTGTGTGTGCCGAGAGGGGGTTACTAATTGGGTCTGCTTTTCCGTTAGAAATCCCATTAGGTCCAAAAATCATAAAGTCCTGTTGCTTCCTATGTGGCTGGTTAGCGAAGGTAGAAAACGGGATAATTCTCCCTGTTGGGCTGTTTCGGGGACAGGGCGGTATAAAAGTCCAAAGTATGTATGCATGTATGTATGAATGAATGAATGAATGAATGAATGAATGAATGAATGAATGAATGAATATGGTGAAGTTCCTTGTTTAAGGAAAGTATCCTTCTTTTGATTTCTAGAAACAAAATTAAGTATTTGAAAGTATTAAGTGTTTGACAGGCAGTCCATTAGAGGAGAAGTAGTTGTTTCTGTCGGCAGTAGACGACGGGACTTGCTATAATGAGTTTAAATTATGAACAGAAAGACACCAGCTGGAAATTAGGAACTTTTTTTTTTACAGTAAGAGTTTTTTTATAGTAACAGAGAAATTATCCCTCGCCGCCAGCTGCTGCCCCTCAATGCCATTCAGCCTTTTGATGGGAGAACTTAAAAGCAGTGTGAAGTATGTTCCGGTGAAAGTGTGTGACTGACCCAAGGTCACCCATCCAGCTTCTATGGCTCAACTGGGATTTGAATCTGGGTCCCCTAGGATTTGAGTTTGGGTCCCTCGGATCCTGGTCTGACACTTTAACTACTACACATCACAGTCACACTCCAAATACAATATGCTCACCGATTCTGTAAATTACTCAGCATGCTGTCTAAGTTAGAAAGAAGGCAATTGTTTGGCTAATTAGGGAAAGAAGCACAAACACGTGGAAAGCACAAACACTGGGTTTTTTTTGTCTCAATGGATTTGTGGTTTGACAAGAAAAGGGGGGAATTATTAGAAAAGGGGAGAGAAAAAAGAACGCAGAACGACTGATTTAAAAATCGCTTTTCTTTTTTGGGGAGGACGAAGGCGCAATTAGGTGTTCTTATGAATGGGAGAGCCAAAAAGAAAGGGAGGCAACCTAAGGCTACAGCTGGTGAAAAAAGATAAGCAGCATCAGTTTCATTCAAAATGATGCAAAGAGAAAAACTGGTGCTGGCTGGAATAGATACCGGTATTTGGTTTCACTTCCCAAGACTGGATCTTCTTTTTTAAAATAACTCTACCCAGCCTTTCAGCAGGACACGTTTTAAGACAGCCAGCAGTAGGCTCTAAAACTGTAATTCACCACTAAAACATTCAATTGAAATAAAAAAAAAATCTGACTAACTAAGCACAAGCACACCAAAAACTTCCATTGGGGTATAACAATGCTGACAGCTCAACCCTATGCACAGGTACTCCAGTCTAAATTTATTGAAATGGATGGACAGACCAGTGGTGGCGAACCTATGGCACAGGTGCCAGAGGTGGCACTCAGAGCCCTCTCTGTGGGCACGCGCAAACAGAGTCCCCCCCCCCCCGCCCCCGCAACATATCTAGGCTGGCCTGGGCTGCTGGGCTCGATTATTAGCATTAAACGTAAGACCTAGTTTTGGGGAAGCAGTGTAGGTAACCCTGTTAAGTGCTGCTAAACTCCACTGATTTTCATGCGAAGAACTAAAGCGCAATCCTTTACCTGGGAGTAAGCTCGGTTGCTGGCAATGGGGCTTGCATGCCTAGGGTCGTGATTCACCCATTCGAAGCGTTGCACGGTTGCTTCACCAAGCTTATTCCTGAGTAATGCACGCCTCGGAGCCAACCGTTTTTTCTAAACTAAAACCTCAGTATTCAGGTTAAATTGCCGTGTTGGCACTTTGCGATAAATAAGTGGGTTTGGGGTTGCAATTTGGGCACTCGGTCTTGAAAAGGTTCGCCATCACTGATTTAAACTGAAGTAACTCTCCTTAGGACTGCACTGTAAACCACCTCACAGGCCCATATAAGCATTGCATGATATTGCTGTGCAACAATTGGAATTGTTATATGAACACCAGAGTTATAGAGACCGGGATTCTTGTGCCCGAGTAGACAACAATCTGTCTCCTCCTCACCCCCAATCACTATAGTAGCTTGCCATGAATTATTGTGCATTATCTATCATATAATTTGTATTACTTATTGTATATTTGTGTTGTTTTCTCTGGTTTCTGGTTTATATGGTAATGATCTTCGGCTGCTAACATTTAAGATTCTAACCATGACATGCCTGTGAAGAAGCCAGCCATAGATACGGGCAAAACTACTGGACCACAGCCACACAGCCCAGAAAAGCCACAACAGACCAACATTTGTTTATTCATATTAGGATACCCACGCCCTCCTCTCTCCAACAGAATTACTTATCTGAATAACAACATAATAAAATGAAATTAGTTCCACGGTGGAGACGTCTGCTCGCAAGTGCTTATTTAGGATTTTGCTCTGACGTATTGTGCCGTTCGTGTCCACTCAGAAGTAAATTCCATGCTATTCAATACTTATTCCTAAGAAAGATTCCATAGCCTCACGCCCATTTTAGGCATTATTAAAGCATTTTAAAGGTTGAAAATGAACTGGAGTCTACTGGCTCTCGAAACACTCTTTTAACACCCGCATAAACTTTCAAGGACTGCAGCCCACGTTTTCAAATCCTGAGTGGATGCAATTATTTTATGCAATAGGTCAGTAGCTCCCAACCTGGGATATGCAACACATTTGGGAGGGTGTGTGTGTGCAAAAAACATTGCATAATGGGTTTGCGAATATGGGGGTACAATTTTAGGGAAGTAGGTCGCCAAGGGGGACTCGTGTGAAAAAAGGCTGGGAGGAAACCACTGCAATAGGCACACTGGCATGTGTAGCAGACCCTTCCCCATGCGCAATCCAAATCTAGGCTATCCCTGCATAGATTTGGACTGCACGTGGGGAAGAGTCTGTTGTCCCGTTAAATTCGTCAATGGGGCAGGAGGAGAGCTCCAACTCCCTCCTCTAAATTAATCCACTCAGACAGCGGTGCCATCTTTTCGAGTGGTTGCCCGGCAACGAACATCGCTCCTCGGCCGTTTCGCAACACGCATGCGCGGGCTCTCTTCGCAGAAGAGGCGGCGCCAGAGTGAAGAAGCCTGTTTATGAGCCGAACCCGCGCATGCGCATAAAGGAAGAGGCCCGGGCAGCGGCAGAGTAAGAGGTCGGGCTGGACCATGTGGGCCCGGTATGTGGCTGCGGTGCGGCGGCTGCAGCAGCGGACGTACGGCTGGTGAGGAGCGGTGGCGGGGAGGCCAAGTGGAGAGGGACACTCTGCACGGGCGCCAAGGCACCTTTTGGCCGCGATCATGCCTGCTTCTTTCTCCCTCTTCAGGCTTCTCCCCTGTCGCGCTATGACTGTGAACTTTTCCTGGGAGCCTGTTTTCGGGGGCGAAGGATGGGATTTAGAGGGAGCCCCTTGCATTTATGCTTTTTGCGCAGTTATGACCTGGGCCCTTTAAAATTCCTTGCAATGCCTTTTAAATAGCAATGCCCCCCCTATTAGGTCGCTAGAGAGGCTTATGAAAGTTGTCTTGTGACTTTCTGCTCTGACTCATTGGGAGCAAAAGGCTCTTGTATGGTCTGCCAGCCCCTCCAATTCTGGGCATCAGGGGTCAAAGCAAAGGAAGCTATACTTCTCATGTTATTCATAAGCATAGAAGAAACAATGAAATGAAGTAGTAGTGGAAATTTGGTATATAGGTATAGGTGTTAGTGTAGGTGTTAGTATTGTGTAGGTGTTAGTATTGTGATGTTTGCACAGGAGGGTAGAAGACTGTCATGTCTGGATAGATTTTATAATTTGGGGAGAAATGCTTAGAATGGAATAATAACCACTGAATATTAGTTGAACATTATATGCCTTTATAGAGCATCATTTGTATAACTTTATCAGCTCTTTCTTCATATATTTACAATTGTAATTAAGCTTTGTTCTCGGTTCTTATTCTTTCGTTTGTTTAATTGGATTTTTTTGAAATTTTTTATTTATTTTGCACATATGGGCTCCAACCAGTTCTCACCACTTCTCTAGAAGTGGTCACTAATTTTTTCTGAGTGCCGAGAAGGGGTTACTAAAGCAACCTCCCTGCCCAATAGGGACTGGAGGTGCGTGTGTGTGGCGGCGCCACTGTTTGAATCCCACCACCATCGGAACCTGTTATTAAAATTTTTGGATCCCACCACTGCATATAAGCATCACATACGGAAAGAAAGAAAAGGAAAAAAAAACCCCAAAATTTTAATTGGTTTCATAAAGTTATGTTTTTATGAAAAATAAAGGGTTAAACTAGAGAAGGGAGTTGGTTGTGATAAAGTCCTGACCTTTGGATTTCTTGATAGAGAAGAGTTTCTTGTTAAGAACTGGAATGATGCAGGTGCATAGGGATTCAGGGAGGTTTTGTCTCTCCCCCCCTCCCCCCCAGTTGACTTTGATGCAATTGTTTTCCACCCCCATGTGGGTCACTCTTGCAACCCCTGGAGCAATCTCAAAAAATGCAGGCACCGATCACCCATGAGTGTATTCGTTCCGTGCGCCTGCTGTCTGACTCTTGACTTGTCAGGCTACTGGCTCAGTGGAGCCTCTATGCTCAGAGGTAAAATACCAGATGCTGTGCGCAATTACTGGTGGATACACTGTCCTGTGGGTTTTCTGAAGGTGCTTAGCTCCCTGTTGTTGGGGAGCAAGGTGCTAACCCAGGTGACCTTTCAGTTGGATGATGCCACAGGGCTTCTTTTGTCCGGAGATGGTAACTGTGTGGTTTAATTCATAGGATTCATGAAGGGGTTATGGGGGAGCTTTTGACCCGCTGGACCCATTCTGACTGTACGGTACTCTAATCTGGAAGGCGACAGAGAACTTCTGCATCCTACCATCTGTGCTCCACAGACGTTGCATGAATGTAGTTCTTCCTAAACCGCATGTTGCATTCCTTGTTTCCATTTTATTCTTCTTTGCCCATCCTGTACTGATCTGCACAATCTTCCCACCCCACCAGTGATAAGTCTGCATGATGTATGTCTCACATGTGATTAGGTTGGGAAATACTGGAGATTTTGGGGGTAGAGCTTGATGAGGGCAGGGTTTAGGAAGGGGAGGAACCTTCGCAGTGGATTAAGCCAAAGAGGCCATTTCTCCAGGGGACCGGATCTTGATCATCTGGAATAGGGAGAGATTTCCAGATGTCCCCTGGAGGGTGGCAACCCCAAAACAAAGAGTGACTTCCGCACAGAAAGACTATAGCTTAGGGTTCATGTCTCTCCCTGGGACGTCCAAATTCATGCTGTCTTTTAAAGGGGACATTGACAGAATCAAACCACAGCATTTCAAGCAGGCCTGCATCTTATTTGAACAGAGCTATCCTGATACCAGCTATCCTGGTATCCTGCAATCTTGGTACATGTGCAGTGTTGGAGCTCCATTTCCGTTGGCCTCTATGAAAAATTGATATATATTTTTTGCCACCCATCTTGTGTGTGTGTGCGCATGCCGTCAGGTCACTGCTTACTTATGGCAACCCTGTAGGGTTTTCAAGACAAGAGACATTCAAAGGTGGTTTGCCATTGTCTGTCTCTGTGTGGACTGAGAGAGTTCTGAAAGAACTGTGACTGGCCCAAGGTCACCCAGCAGGCTTCATGGGGAGGAGTGAGGAATCAACCCCCAGTTCTCCGTATTTGAGTCTGCCGCTTCTGACTGCTATACCATGCTGACCTATCCTATCTTTGTTTTAGAAAGCATTTAGTTTGCTGGGACAGCAACCCTTTCCTTCTAATCTATTCAGGTATAGAGGTTTAAACAGTGGCTTACCCACTGGTTCTATAAGGCCTTCAAGTGGAGAACAAGTGCAACAGAGATCTGCACGCACACACATACACACACCCAGCAGATATTCTGAGATGTGCAGGTTCTTTTAATATGTAGGTTCTCTTTGGCCTTCTGGCGTTTTCCGAAACCTCAGACCTGTCCTTCAAGTCCTGCCTGTTATTGCTCGTTTGTAAATTCTGATTCTCCCCTGCACCTTCTCGCAATTGATAATCTATACAGAGATAAGGAAACTTCGTGGCAAAGAGATATTTGCAGGGTTTTCAGGTTTTATTCACGTAGGCAGGAGAATTTTAAAAAATCCTTTGTGGATGCCGTGGACATGGCCCCTGTTGCAACTTTTTGTCCTTTGTCTGGTGTTGCTGCTATACTTGGGATCCCTTTTTCCCCCATAGGAAGGCAGTGAGGGGTTTGCTTTGAGCCTTTTTTGTGTACTGAAAGTAGGGTAAACATTTATAAAATATCAATTTTAAATACACCGTAGCCTGTATTTTCATTGGTAGATTTTGGGAATGTGGGGTGTTTATTCACTGACCTGAAGAAACCAAAACTGTTTCCCTGGTTTTACCTTTTTAAAAAGCATCCGTAGTTCGACACCATTCGGCCAACAGCTGTGGAGGTGGAAAAGCAGCGCAGCCCACGAAAGAGCCCTGCAATACAAAACTGGCGATCATATCCAGGGGTTCACAGTAAACCAGGTATGGTGGCTTTTGTTCTTTATTTGACTGTCAACCTATGGCTTTGTGATGCGTCTCTCCGAAGAATTACAGAGGATGGGGAGTCACTTGAGTCAAGCTTTCCCCTTTAAAGAACCACTTTCTGCATGGACTTGCCTGCTGAGTAATCCTGGATCTTAAAACAGATTCTCTGCCATGCTCTAAACTGCGGCATGTGCTTCCGTAGACCAGGTTTTCATTTTACTTGGCCTGGGAGTGCAGCCTGGAACACAGCCAGAGATCACCTATGGGTACATGTTGCCAGGAACAATGGTGTAAAAGCTGCCTTTTTGCGAAACTTGCTTGGTGTTATCGGTCTTCGTACAGGAATCTGCAAGAGGTTAGAGTGTCGAACTCGGAGAGACCTCGGTTTCAATCCCTGCTGGCCCATTAAACTGACTGACTGTGGTCCAGGCAGTCTCGCCTCACCTAATCTCATCTCACAGGGTTGTCTGAGAAGAGGCAGACCACATTTGCAACTGCCTTGTGTCCCTGAGAGGAAAGCGGACTGTAAATATCTGAAATAAACAGGGCACTTCCTGATCCCTTTGTGGATAAAAACATGCCATAGATCAGCAGCTGCTCAGAACATTGTATTAAAGCAGTGGTCCTAAACTCGTGGCTCAACACGGTGTGTTCTGGTCTGGAAGTTGAGTTCCTACAACTCCTAACTTGAGTGACCTGTAGCTTCACTTCTAGCTGAGTTGTCTTTAGAGCTCGGTCTGAGGGAGTGAAGTGATGCACACATTATGTGCCAGTGGGAATTGTGTGTTTGTGCGGGCTGGAAGTGTCTTTGTTCTTACCTGCAAAACTGATTTTATGGGGTTTTTAAAATTGCTCCATGCTAGTGCATTAGGACCCAAATTCTCTAACAAAGGTGGTCCAGCATGTGGAAAATGAAGTTACAGTTTTGGTTCTTTCTTTCGGTAAGGCAGAGTATACCTGAGGCCGTACATCTGTTGAAAGATCTGCACCACTCAGCTCTTATTTCCACCATTGGGTTGAAAGCTTTCACAGAGCTGCATATTGCTTGTATCTTCAATATGTGGCTGTTCTGGTTAATTGATAGTTGCTAAAATGAATGCAGCCTATAGAATTTTATTGTGGATAGTGCAGGGTGAAATCCCCTATAATAAGCACTTCAAGAGTCAAATTAATGTCCAGTGTGTTGGAATCGGAGTTTAAAGACAAAATCATCTGCTTACATCCAAATTATGAAATAGTAAATATTAAATACTAATTTGTGCCCTAGTAGAAATGTGCATATGTTTATTGGTAAGCTGGCTGGTTGTTCCTGTGTTTTTCAGACATAATGTTTTCCAGAGTATCAAGATGGGCTTATAAACTTGGTTATGGTAACTAAGAATTCTCTCTGCAGGTAGCCAGAAATGTTTAACGATCTGGAAGATAAACGTCGTGTTTGAATCTTCCTTACTCCCTTTATGGACTGTCGTTGTGTAACAGAAGACGAGCATAGGAAGGCTAATTTAAACTTTGGAGGGCTGGGAACATTGGTCGATTTCTTAGTACAGTCTTGCAAACAACAAGTATCCCTCCCTCTCCTCAATGCAGGTGACAGCTATACCCGAGTTGTGCTTAACTGCCGTTAAACTCCGCCATGATACGACAGGAGCTGAATACCTGCACGTGGCTCGAGAGGATTCCAATAATCTATTCAGGTACATGGTTCTGCTGCTAATGTGGCATTTCTAAGAATCCTTTTCTTTTTTAAAAAAAAAAACCTATTAAATTTGCATCACTGGCACTAGGGATGAGAAAAAGGACTCTGGAAAAGGGCCCAATTCCTACAAACGAGGGGGGGGGGGAAGGGGCTAGCCAGCTCCACACCCTGCACTCCTTTGCTGGGTGCAGTCAGTGGCGTAGGAAGGTAAGAGCTCGTGTATCTAATCTGGAAGAACCAGGTTTGATTCCCAGCTCTGCCGCCTGAGCTGTGGAGGCTTATCTGGGGAATTCAGATTAGCCTGTGCACTCCCACACACGCCAGCTGGGTGACCTTGGGCTAGTCTTCTTCATCTGCATGCTGCATCCATGTGCCGGGTGCCACCCCTTGACCACAGACTGAACTCGCCCTGGTGGTGGTGGTGGCTATAACAGCTAGTGTCCCCTGACTGTCGCTCTTGGAAACCTCTTGATGACCCCTGTAGACCTGTCAATCACATTTCAAAAGAGTCACTCCGTGTTTCTTAAGGAAAGCGGGAGATGCTCATTTGATGCATTTTGGCGGGAGGTATGACTTGTCAATTTCACAAGTGCTCAACTAAGGAGCAAATGGGCATTGTGTTGTAACCTAATCTAATCCTCCAAGTAACTGAACCATGTATGGGATAACACTTAATGCCAAATGAAAGACATATTGGATTTTGGGAAATCTCCAGGGGTTAGTGACATTTTCTGCAATGATGGAATTGCCATTCAGGGCTGTTCTCTTCAGCAGCATTTCCTCAAGACCAGGAACAAACCAAATGACTTCTTTTCTCATTTTGCATGAAGCTGTGAAGAGGGTCAGAGGCAAGCGGAAAGAGCGAGAACTACCCCCTCCCCTAACTTCAGCACCATTTCCGTTTCCTATTCAGAAAATGTTTATGCTACTTCTCCCGGGTCCTGCCTTCTTTGTCTGGCAGGTGAGCTTTATTGGTAGGACACCAATACTCAACTTTTAAACAAAACCATTTCACACTTCCAGCGTTCAGTTCCGAACCACCCCAATGGACAGCACGGGCGTCCCCCATATACTGGAGCACACCGTGCTCTGTGGGTCTCAGAAGTACCCTGTCCGGGATCCCTTCTTCAAAATGCTGAACAGATCGCTCTCCACGTTCATGAATGCATTTACAGGTGAGCGCAAAATGATGGAATGGTTTTTGGCAGGTAATGCCAATTTATTTTTGTGACGCGGTTCCATTCTTCCTGTTATGTGAACAGCTACAGTTTAACTGGACCTTATGAAAACATGTTAACGCATCCAGTGCATTTCTTAAGAGCCAGCATGGTATCATGGTTCAGAGTAGGTGGACTCTAATCTGGAGAAGTGGGTTTGATTCCCCCTCTCTTCCACATGAGCGCCAGACTCTAATCTGATGAACTGGGTTTTTCCCCCAACTCCTACACATGAAGCCTGCTGGGTGACATTGGGCTAATCATAGTTTTCTCAGAGCTCTCTCAGCCCCACCTACCTCACAAGGTGTCTGTTGTGGAGCATGTATGCCAATAAAGGCTTTGCATTGCATTGGAACTGTTGTGGAGCGAAAAATGAAGGAGTTTGTAAGCCGCTTTGAGACTCTTTAAAAGTTTATGAAAAGCAGGGTGTAAATCCAAACACTTCTTTTTCTTAACAAAGCTGAGAAAATTAGAAACTGTTCAGCAAGTTGCAGGCTCTTTAGGTGTATATGTTTATGGGATGGTGGTAGAACTGTGTTGGTGCCCTGTTCCTTACCTCAGCATGTTCCTTGGTAGTTTTTTCAGTCACATTTCCTCAGTCACGTTCAGTAGTCCTGCTACTGTGTGGAACTTCCTAGATGCTGCTGAGGTGACTGGGAGAGTTCCCCCTGCTGAGTGGCCCCTTACCTGGTGCCTCAATACAGTGCCTGCTCAGCTTACAGGGAACATTGGTCATGTTTCAACCAGTGAAGTTGTTGGGGGGGAGGGAGGGGGTTTGACAGTTTCCACATGGGGGAGAGCACTGGTGGAGACTCTGGTTAAGGCATCTTAGTGGGGCTGGAGAAAGCTCTCCCTGAGGTCCTGTAGAGCTGCCACTGGTTAATACTGGGTTAGAGAGACTAACAGTATCACCTGGTATAAAGCAGCTTGAGTATATGGACCCGTGTTTCCTTGGTAAGCAGAAGTTGTGATGCTGTTACACCCTTGAGAAGATTTACATACCTCGCAGGTTTCAGTCCATAAATGACTTGACAAATCTAAAGTGCTCTCTATGCTACACATGCAGCGAAGATGCTCAAGAGAAATTAGACCTACGAATATTTAAAATAAATAATGTTAATTGTCATTTCTTTCCTTACAGCTAGTGACTACACACTCTACCCATTTTCCACTCAAAATCCCAAGGATTTCCAGAATCTTCTCTCTGTATACTTGGATGCTGTGTTTTTCCCCTGTTTGAGACATCTAGATTTCTGGTAAGACTGCACCATTTTGGCACGAAGCTTGTAGGTAAGATCCAAAGGAGCTCTAGCAGGAGGTTTGTTAAACGTGTTCATAAATGTCTTACAGGCAAGAAGGCTGGAGGTTAGAACATGAGAATCCAAGAGATCCTCAGACACCGTTAACCTTCAAAGGAGTCGTTTTTAATGAAATGAAGGGAGCCTTTGTAAGTCCTCTTTAATGGTTTTGACTCTATTCGTAACAAAAATGAATTGCCATTACCTGCCAAAAATCCAGGAGACCATAGGTCAGTGGTGGCGAACCTTTGGCACTCCAGATGTTATGGACTACAATTCCCATCAGCCCCTACAATTGGCCATGTTGGCAGGTGCTGATGGGAATTGTAGTCCATAACATCTGGAGTGCCAAAGGTTCGCCACCACGGCCATAGGTCATCTTGAGCTCACCTGTAAATGCATTCATGAATGTGGAGAGCTACCTGTTCAACATTTGGAAGGCGGGGTCGCTTCTCCATCCACACAGATTTCTGTATATTCAAATGACTCTACTAGAAGAAACTGCCACATAATGGGTGACACTTGCAGGTGGCTCAGGAATTGAACACTTTGGGATGATTTACAGTGCAAAGTTGCACCCTTCTGAGACCATTACTGTGTTACTGAATTCTGTATGTTTGCAATTATAAAAAAAGATTTAACTTTGGTTAGGATTGTATTGCTAACCATGGTGCTTGAACAAGAAACAAGCCATAGTTTGTGGTTTGGGCATAATGTTGCCTACGAGGAAGCCTTCATTTCCAAGACATGCACAGAAGAGAGGAGGAAACACAATAGCCAAATGGCTTTCAAGAATTACTCAGAAACATGTCTTGCCCCAACATTGAAATGTACCCTATGTCTTTAATATGGTTTGTCTTGATGATTGATTTGAGCTGTTGTGTCTTCTTTAGTCTCATAATGCAGTGGTGGACCGGTTGATTTGAGCATGCTCTTTCACCTTGCTGGAAATAATTTCCACTTTTCTTCTCCTGTTCCTGTGACCTCTAGAGGTTAGATAGCAAATTGGAATAGAAACAGGAACGGGTTAGCCAAACCCCAACAATAACTTGCCACAGCAGTAATAAGGAAGCGTATTAAATTGATGAACTGTAATAACTATTACTCATATACTAGTCAGCAATCAATGAACAGAAATCATATGAAATGTCCAATAAATACTGTTAACACATAGTCCGCTGGAAAGAACATTGAAAGTCACGCTAAGTTATTGTTGGGGTTTGCTAACCCGTTCCTGTTTCTGTACCTCTAGAGGTTATTTGCCCTTATTATCTTACCCTTTAACTTTGTTCAACAACATCTGGTTTTTCCCCACTGAAGCTTTAAGCTCCCAAGTATTGCAAGTGACGGTCATATGTGCCTTGTGATGATCCCATTGGTCTTACTGAAATGTTTCTTTTAAGACAGACAATGAGAGAGAGTGTTAAATCAGCACCTTCAGAACAACATTCTCCCTGATCACACATATGGGGTAGTATCCGGTGGACACCCTCTGAAGATCCCCGACCTTTCCTGGGAGCAGCTCAAACAGTTCCATGCCTTGCACTACCATCCCAGCAATGCAAGGTATCAGTAATGTGTTTTACTCCAGTTTTTGGCAGTGTGTGTTGTGATAACTGTGTTTAGCAAGGTGTGTGCAGATTCTGTTTAGGATCCTGTGAAAGCACTTGGTTTTGGGATATGTGTACTCAGATTTCCTCTGAATCCATTGGTCATGCACTGTTTACTGAGTTTGCTTGTCCTTCCTTGAGTTCTCAATGTACATTCTTACTTAGGGACTTTTCTCTTCAATCAGGCAGGCCTTGGTAGATCAGGTCAGTTGTATATCTAGACTTTTCCTGTTGTAACAATAACCCTGCATCGAATTCCAGGTTCTTCACTTACGGTAACTTTCCACTGGAGCAACACTTGAAACAAATTCACGAGGAAGCGCTGAGCAAATTCCAGAAGATTGAACCAAATACAGAAGTTCCTTCGCAACAATTCTGGAACAAGCCTGTGAGTTGTATGATTTTTACCCTGCATCTCCTCATATAGAGAAGGTATAGGCTTTTTGGAGTTGACTGCCATTTACTGCCCAGTGCAACTGTACGGCAGGAATGTATCTAGCAGCCTGGGCTGGCTTGGCAAAGTGCTTTTCAGCCTCATCTCCTAGAATCATACAGTTAGAAGAGACCACAAGGGCCGCCAAGTCCAACCCCCTGCCATGCAGGAATACACAATCAAAGCACCTTTGACAAATGGCTATCCAGTCTCTGTTTAAAAACCTCCAAAGAGGGAGACTCCACCACACTTCGAGGCAGTGTATTTCACTGTCAAATAGCTCTTACTGTCAGGAAGTTCTTCCTAATGTTTAGGTGGAATCTCTTTTCCTGTACTTTGAACCCATTACGCCTTGTCCTAGTCTCTGGAGCAGTAGAAAACAAGCTTGCTCCATCTTCAACATGACATCCCTTCAAGTATTTAAATATGACTATCAACCGTCATCCTTCTCTCCTTTCAGTACGGCAGCAACATGGAGACCTCGTGAATAATTTGTTCCTTATTAAAAGGGAGTGTGAAGCAATTGAATGTAGAATGAATGTGGAGGTTTGCCTCTCTACGGTTCTTGCTGGGAAAAGTGGGGTTCTCATCTTTATATAAATCCATGTATGTTCCTAGTGTAAGGGTTCCTAAACTACTGGTTTGCATTCCATAATTGAGCCCTTTTCAGTTGTGTTCCTGTTGGGTGAAGCTGTAGCTCAGAGGCAGTACCCATGGAAAATCATAGATTCAGTCACTGACATCTCAAGTCGAAGGATCAGTTGCTGGGGCAAGGAAGAGCCACTGTCTGAGATCTAGCCGAGCTCTGTCTTTCTCAGAGCAGATGACACAAATATGTTTAACTAGAGCCTCTCATTTGTGATGCATTATGCTAGCAGCATCTTTGCAAAAATGCTACATTGGGGGGGTTACAAGGAGAGGGAGCTGCATTCCCCTTCTCCCCTAATTATTGTTGTCTTGTTCTGCAGAGAGAACACCACGTGACGTGTGGCAAGGATTCGTTTGCGACGGACCCTAAGAAGCAGACTATGGTCAGCGTCAGCTACCTCCTGTCAGAGTACGTGGGTTTGAAATGAAGGTTAAATAAAAGTAAAAATTGTTGGGCTTCCTTTTTCCTAGAGGGTTTTACTGGGAGCGTCTTTAACAGTGAGGAACAGCATTTCCTGTTCATGCATTTTCTATTTTTCTGCCCATATCTGAGCCCAGGGTCATAAATGGGTAACCCCAAACGCCAAAAACTGACTTGCTTCTTTGTGGCTCTTATGGAAATGCCAATCCTCAGCCGGAATGTGCCTTATGCAGAGGCGTAGGAGGTTAAGAGCTCCTTTACAGTTTAGCATTACAGTTATGAGCACATTGCAGCAGTGGCGTAGGAGGTTAAGAGCTCGTGTATCTAATCTGGAGGAACCGGGTTTGATTCCCAGCTCTGCCGCCTGAGCTGTGGAGGCTTATCTGGGGAATTCAGATTAGCCTGTACACTCCCACACACACCAGCTGGGTGACCTTGGGCTAGTCACAGCTTCTCGGAGTTCTCTCAGCCTTACCTACCTCACAGGGTGTTTGTTGTGAGGGGGAAAGGGCAAGGAGATTGTAAGCCCCTTTGAGTCTCCTGCAGGAGAGAAAGGGGGGGATATAAATCCAAACTCTTCTTCTTCTTCTTAATTTTTTGCATCATTTCAGCAGGGCTTGGTCAAGGAGCAAAGTGATGGTCCCTTTTAGACTCAAGAGTAATCCTGTCATTAACTGACATACCTGAAGATCTTTCTGTTCCGTTCTTATTCCATCCTTCCTTAGAGGCTAAGGGTTTCCTCTCTTCCATTTTTAGCCTCACAACGGTCTTGTGAAGTAGATTAGGTTGAGAAAGTATTACTGGCAAAACGACCTCTGGCAAGGCTATTGCCAAAGCAGGTATTTCAGTTGGATGCTCAAACATGGGCCCCCACCCTTTTTGGCCTCCGAGACACATTTTGGAATTCTGGACACAGCCTGCGTGGAGCATCAGCAGTAAAATGGCCGCCACAAAATGATTGCCACAACTTAACTTCAGTGATGCAGCACTGAATAGCATGGCAAAGCAAAATCTGCACAACCAATCAGAAGCCTTGCTGGACAGAAACCCCTCCTGGTCCCACCCACTTACTAAAAACACCTGACTGGCAAGGTCTCGCACAGTCAACAGTGTCTTGGTACTTTCACTCTGTCATGACAACCTGTGAAACCCCCAACTTTCATAGCTTTAGATGCAGTTTTTGAAATTCAGAGTTCAGTGTTGCTTTGCATTTAAAGCAGCATAGTTTATATGCGATGTAATTTGTGGGGAGCGCTCTGCTTGGGTATTTTGTAGTTCAACCAAGTTCAGGGTTGTGACTGTAGGTGTAATTTAACCATTCTGTGTTTGGGTTATATGCTGCAAAGCGCATGTGGCACGGAGAGTGATTTCCTCCTCCCCTGACTGCTGTGCAACATGAAAGTAGTCCAATGTTTTTGGTCTGCATAAATTAATGGAACGTCTATGCCAAGGGTCTTCAAACTATGGCCCTCCAGATGTTCATAGACTACAATTCACATGAGCCCTACCATTTGGCTATGCTGTCAAGGGCTGATGGGAATTGTAGTCCAGGAACATCTGGAGGGCCATAGTTTGAAGACCCCTGGTCTATGCTCTTGTAAAGATAGAAACTTGCAAAAATAAGTTTGATTACATAGGCAAAAATATCGCGCCCATGGAATTGTGTTAGTGTCTTGGTTCTAATCCTTACAACAGTCGGTCATCATTACTGTTATCCTCCCCATATTGCAGACTGGAAGCTGAGGGTATGATTGAGTCCCTTTCCCAAGTCCTACTAGTGAACCTTGTGGCAGAGATGAGAGTTGAAGGGGAGATGTTCTGCTACTTAGCTCCCCCTCTCAGTCACTGTGCTGTGCTATAGCAGAGGTTACTTGTTGCATTCCCCAAACGTGTAACTGTAATCGACAGATGTATTTTGCTTGCTCCCGATGTTCTGTTCTAAACTTCCCTGTGTTTTTTAGCATTACAGATAACTTCGAAACCTTCACGTTACACCTGTTGTCTTCACTGTTGGTTGGCGGTCCTAATTCACCCTTTTATAAAGCTTTAATTGAGGCTGGTCTGGGTACAGACTTTTCACCAGACGTTGGGTAAGAGATGCTGTGAATTCCTTCCTTCCAGCAGGATACTCAGCAGAGAATTTCACTTGTCCCTTATGGCAGACATCCAAATAGGAATTTTGATGTCCCTCGATTTGAATTTTCTCCAGATTTATTCATTAGACCAGAGGTCTGTAACCTGCGGCTCTCCAGATGTTCATGGGCCTGCAACCTGTGGCTCTCCAGATGTTCATGGACTACAATTCCCATCAGCCCCAATTGGCCATGCTGGCAGGGGCTGATGGGATTTATAGTCCATGAACATCTGGAGAGCTGCAGGTTGCAGACCTCTGCATTAGACTGTGCATCTATAGTTGGATGGAGCTTCAACCCTGCTTGTTGAAACGGAACCTTCAATTGTGTTGGAACTGAGACAAGTGAGAAAATTAAAGGGATGGGATCAAAATGGCAACACTGATAAATCTAATCACAGGAACTCTTTCTGTCTGTAACCAGGAGATTGCCTTCCTTTGTGGAAAATAGGCCAAAATGTTCTTCACCTGCTATTTTTCTTAGGGGACGCAAACATATGTTTCTTCTCTGTTTTACCCTTGGAACAGACCTGTGAGATTTGTTGGTCTGAACAAGAGACTGGCCCAAGCTGAGCTTTGTAGTGCATTTGACTGGAACTGTGGACTCACAGGTCCTACGGTGACATTTTGACCACTGTGCTACATTGGTTCCTGTCAAAACTTCATTACGGCTGTCTAAATTGTGTCATTTTGGTCTATATCTTCACATTAGTTACTTGAGGACCTCTTTTGAAAATGTATTTCTGTATCCTTGCAAGAGCCCTTAAAGTAGAGTACAGGAATAAAATCCATTGACAGTCACTAAACGTCAAATTCATAAAAGCTAATGAAACAACCATAATGAAAACCATAAATGTAGCAACAGTTAAATGTTGCCATAAAAGATACGGTAGAGAAAGCGAACATAAGGTAGTAAATGTACACTTTAATGGCAGATTCGAGTTCATCAGTATGACCAGGAAAAAGAAAGAAAGCCCACTGTTTGCGGGAAGGTCAATTGCAGGCTGTCATTCTCGCTGCATTTCTGTTATGGTTGTTGTTTTGCCCTCGTCTCTATACCTTCTGCGCCGTGACATTCTCCTTTTGTTGATCCAAAGCCTGTTGAATTCCGCCTGGATCACCTTTTATCAGTCTCATTGGGATCCCATTTTCTCTCCAAAAGAGGAGCAGCAGTGGCATAGTGGTTAAGAGCAGGTGCATTCTAATCTGGAGGAACCGGGGTTGATTCTCCGCTCTGCTTCCTGAGCTGTGGAGGCTTATCTGGGAAATTCAGATTAGCCAGTACACTCCCAACACACGCCAGCTGGGTGACCTTGGGCCAGTCACAGTTCTTCTGAGCTCTCTCAGCCCCACCTACCTTACAGGGTGTTTGTTGTGGGGGGGGAGGGAAAGGAGTTTTTCAGCCCCTTTGAGTCTCCTCACAGAAGAGAAAGGGGGATATAAATCCAACTCTTCTTCTCCTCCTCCTCCTCCAAAAGAGCTCAGGGTTTTCCCATCTTGTCTGTTCCCCCTGTCGCAGAAACTTTTGATGATCTTGTGAGAGAAGGTTAGATTTCTTAGATTTAGACTGGGCGTTTGTAGCTGGCTTTCCCTAACGCTAATCTGACACGCTGCACCACACATGGGTGGAAAGTGACCTCAAATCATCGCTGACATAAGCGACCCTATAGGGTTTTCAAGGCAAGAGACGTTCAAAGGTGGTTTGCCATTGACTGTGTCTGCATGGCAACACTGGTATTGCTTGTTGGTCCTCCATCCAAATATTAACCAGGATCAGTGCTCTTTAGCTTCTGAAATCAGACGAGATCTGGGTAGCCTGGGCCATCCAGTCAAGGCACCGTACATTAGGCAATGCCATAATTTCTAATGTATTATTATTATTATTATTATTATTATTATTATTATTATTATTATTATTATTATTATTATTATTATTATTATTATTATAGTTTGTTTGTTTAATTTAATATACCGCCCTATCCCTAACTACCCTGTGTATATATATATACCCTATACACACACACACACACACACACACACACACCCTATATAACTACCCTGTATATATATATACCCTATATATATACCGCCCTATCCCCAAGGGGCTCAGGGCGGTGTACAACATAAAAACATCATACATAAAATCATCACAAAATTATTGCCATAAATACAATTAAACAAACACACAGGCAGGCAGCCTGGGATGCTGGAGTGTAGTTGAGCATTTCCTGATGAGGTGGGAAGATACTTTCTAAGATGGCGGCCCGAACGGAGCTCAACAGCGGAGTCTGCAGTAGTTTTAATGTAGTTAATTCCTCCTTATTAAGTTAGCCTGTAGTTAGAGTTAGGATTTAGAAGTTAGGAATCACCTACCAGGGACGCGACAGAGAGTGAGAGTTGTAAGAGCCGAGCTGACGCAGACGCAACGACGGGACGAAAGCGACGGAATGCACCACCGCGGTTCCTCGCGATCGCTTTTGGTCCTCCTCTCCTCGTTGCCGGGCCAGCCGTTCGCCGCTTATCCGCGAATCCACCTGGACTCCCTTTGATGACCGGTGCTTTGATGCTGGTGCCGGACTGGTTTAGTGGCACTGATGGGCTGGATATTAACAACTGACAAGGCTTCGGGCCGCAGCGACGAAGCCAAAGCAGCCGCTGCTGGAACCGTTGAGAACTCTTGGCCGGTAAGCTCCCATAATTGATCTCGCTTTGGCGCCCTATTTCCATCGACAGCATTGGTGGCTTGGTGGACGAAGCCCTTGGCTTCAAGGCGGGCAGCTGGCACCCTCGATACCGACCAGTTTGGTGTGGTGGTACCATCAGGGTCGGTGGTAGAGACCCCGCCTACCTTTCTAGCCGGGACCTCGACTTTGCTGAAGTGCGACGGGGTTGGAAATAGTAGAGCCGGTTACGACGCGCCAGAGCCTGTGATAAGAGGCACTGCCGGTAAGCCCAAAATCGATTCGGTGGCTGTAGCGCCTTTGCTTGTTAGCGGCGGCGGCCTTGTTAATTACGGCCGCTGAAGCTAGTGTGTGCGATCGACGGGCGAGAGCTGCAGAGGAGCTGGAGGACCGGCCGCTCGGCGTGAAGCGAAGCGACGCAGGACAGTCCCTAGGTTGAGGGACTATTAGGACTTAGAAACTCCCGGATACTTGACAGCACTGTCCGCCTGGATTTGAGGAGCCGGTGGTGAGAGAGCCGCGGCGAGCCTTTATTCCAGGGACGACTCCAGCTTCGAGCCGCGCGGAGCAAGATCTGGGCGGGTGCCCAGTGGCAGGCTCCGCGCCGCCCGCTTGTCTGGGGATTGTGTTGCCAGTACCTTTAGACTCCCCTGCTACCTCGGGCGCATCCGTGGCAGTAGCCGCTATCTGCTAATTAGCACTCTCTCACCCTAGCGATTAAATGCCAGCTGATCAGTGAGATACACCTTAGCTGATAGCTGGTTTGTTTTTGATTTAGCCTTTACGCATTGTATTTTGTTATTGCTAGATTAGTGGAGATTAGCTATATATATAGGTTTGATTAGGCACGTTGTTGCTTGTAGCCTCCAGCCTGTATATGTGGTATTAACTTAACGAGCTAGATTAGTATTAGTTTGGTAGTAGGTTGCCTACCTAGTGGGTATTGTTTAGTGAGGGGCTATAGGTTCTGAGGAAAACGGGTTGAGCAATGGGGGCACCTATCTTAAAGCAGGGGATCCCGTGCTGATGGGTCCCGATAGATATAGCGTAGGCGACCCATATTAGAAGAACAACGATATGGTTTTGCTCGTCACTTCTTCGACCGACCCATCCCAAGGGACGATGGTACAGGTTCAGGGTTACTCTGCTGGCCGCTGGTGCGATCAACGCCAGGTCCATCAACAATAAACCGGCTGTAATCTCTAGAGATTATCTCGAAAGCTCAGCAGATGGACCTGGCCTGCATCACCTAAAACCTGGGTGCGCCAGGGTGAAACCGCCGCTTAGGGCGGGTTGCGCCACCTGGTTCAAGGTGGTTCTCCATCAGCCACGCAACACAGGGCCGGGGGAGGTGGGCGATGTTCATCCGAAAGACTCTATTCCTTCAGGGCGCCCCGGCCCCGAGATCACCGGCATGGAGTGTGTCGCTCAGAGTGGTTGGCTGGCGGAGAGGATGGCGGGTCCTTCCTGGTGTACCGTCGCCAGCTTAATCGGGATAGCCTGCGCGCCGCTGAGGTGGTGGCGGACTGGCATTGGCGGTTCCCTTGTTCTGGGGGGGACTTCAATGTCCATGTTGACACCGCCTCATGTACAGTGGCCGACCTAGTGTCATCCATGGCCGGGCCTCTCCTTGGTAAAGTTCTGGCCCCACCCATGAGGCCGGTCACACGCTGGATTTGGTCTTCAGTTTGGGGGTTGATATGGTCATATCCTCTATGGATAGAGTGCCATGGTTTGACCATTACGCCCTGAAGGTTCGATGGACTCGTCGCTAAACCCGGCTTCAGGCGGTAGGGTTGATTTATGCCCGCCTCGCTGAGACTTATGGATCCAATTGGTTTCCTGAATGCCTGGCGGGACCCTGAACTCCGCCGGCACACTCGATGAGCAGGTGGAGGACTGAACTCCGCCTCGATGCCATCGAGACTGTTGTTCTCGGGTTCTTTCGCCTTCGTTCGGCAGGCCCCTGGTACCGAGGAGCTACCAGATGAAACGGGTGCTTAGATCGACTCAGAGCGAAGTGGTGGCAATCTCGACGAGCGAACATCTTATAGACGCTTATGAAGGCCTATGAGATGGCAATGAAGGAGGGGCAGGGGCCTTCTCCTCCTCTTGGCGCCTGCCAGCTCTCTCGCCTCGCACAATTATTTTCAGATAATTCGGCTCCTTGACCTCCTTATCGGAAGGGTCTACAAATCATCGATTGGCAGTTAGCTGTGAGGCATTTATGAGCTTTTTTTGCAGATAAAGTCGCCACGCCCGCCAGGACCTTCCCGCCACATTATCTGGCTAATTAGTGAACTGGAGGCACTTTTGTTGCTCCGGCCCAAGTTTGGCCCAGTTCTCCTTGCTCTCCTAAGCCGCTGTTGACAGGGCCTTGGCTGCTGTTAGACCTTACTACCCACCTTCTGATCCGCAAGGCCCTCCTGGCTTATAAAAGCTTGCCGGGCCGAGCTACTTCTAATCTCCATCTGAATATCATCAATGGCTCCCTTGAGCAAGGGTCTTTCCGATGGGTTGAAGCGAGGCAGGTCCCACTCTTAAAAAAGACCATCGCTAGATCCAGGTGATCTGGCCACCACCTTCGGCTCTCGAATCTTTCGCTTCTGGGGAAGGTAATTGAGAGAGTGGTGTTGAGCAGCTTCAGGGTTTCCTGATGACGACGCTCGATCCCTTCCAGTCCGCCTGCTGGGCGCTGGACGGAGAGACCTATTTTGTCGCCATCACAGATACACTGCATCCAGCTTGACCGAGTAGCGTGATCGGCGCTTGCTGGTTTTGTTAGATCTTACCGCAGCATATGGTTTCCATCATGACCTTTTGACCCACCGCCTGGTCAGCTCCGGGTTCGGGCATTGTCCTTTCAGTGGATTGCCTCGCTCCTCCGACCGAGTCAGCAAGTGTGGTGCGGGATGAAGCTCTCCAGGCGCCCGCTTCAGTGCGAGTACCTCAGGGAGCTGCTGGTCCCCTATTATTTAACATCTATATGCACCACTTGCTCAGCTGGTGCGGAGCTTTGGGCTGATCTGTCATCAATATGCTGATGACACTCAGCTCATTCTGTTGATGGAGGAGCTGCTGTCACCGCTGCCTCCAGCATTGTTTGGAGGCGAAGCTGGCTGGCTGCAGCAGAGCAGGTTGCAACTGAACTACCTAAGACGAGATCCTGGCTAGGCCGCAGGGGTGAGGTTGGGGATTTCCAGCCGGGTGTGGGAGGGGGGTCTCATTGGCCGCATTCTCCGTCAAGAGGTCTGGGGGGGTCCACCTCCCCTCATGACTGGTCTTTCAATGGAGACCCGTGTGGCCCATATAACCCGGACTGCATTTTTTCCATCTGCCAAAGGCCCTGTTGGGTTTCTTCCTCTCCCAGGCGGATCTGGCCACTGTGATCCATGCAACGTCACCTCCAGGCTGGACTATTGTAACTCGCTGTACCGCCTTCTGGCGCTTGATTCGAAGTTAAAACTGGTCCAACATGCGCAGCCGCTTCGCTCACAGGGGCTTCTCGGAGAACACATCCAGCCTGTGCTGCGCAGCTGCATTGGCTCGGGTTGAATCTCAATCACCTCAAGGTGGCTGACCTTGCCTGCCGCCTGGGCTCCCCTTGCATCTTCGGGACCGCGACACCCCCATATGCCCACCTCGCCTCTGCGCTCTGTGAGGCCAATTTGCTGGTGGTCCCCGCCCCTCTATGATGGGTTGGCCTCCACGCTGGCCAGGGCCTACGCACTGGCCCCAGCCTGGTGGAACAACCCTTCCTCCAGTTGTCCGGCACCTAAGTGGACCTGGGTGAGTTCCGCAGGGCCTGTAAGACCGTTGTTCCACCGGCCTTGGAGTGTCCAGCTGCTAATATGGTGCCCCCCCCACTGCTCTGTGCCTAGTAGTTACATCAGGGTCCCTCATATGAGGGGCCCCACTGGCCCCTCAGGAGGTAGGTTTTAAATTGGGGCCAGACTTCTATCTATTTATTATGTATTCTGGTTATTCGGTTTTTATGAGTTTTAAGCCATTTTATGAGATGGAGCCTATGTGTTTCTATTGTGTGATTGCTCCTGTTGTTCACCGCCCGGAGCCCTTCGGGGATCGGGCGGTATATAAATTGAAAAAATAAATAAAAAATAAATAAAAATAAAACAACAGTTAATTCCTAATACAGCGTCCCACGAAACCCTTGCTTTTTATATATATAATATATATATATATGCTTTTATATATGCTTTTTTATTTTATATATATATATATACACACACACACACACACACACACACACACACACACACACTATCAGGACCCATTTTTTTTATATATATATATATATACTATCAGGACCCATTTTTTTATATATATATATATAGGCCCGGTGGAACAACTCGGTCTTACAGGCCCTGTGGAATTCTCCAAGGTCCCGCAGGGCCCGGACAGCTGGAGGGAGAGTGTTCCACCAGTCCGGCGCCAGAGCCGTAAAGGTCCTGGCCCGAGTAGAGGCCAACCGTGTCATTGACGGGGCAGGGTAGTCACTGCTGTCTCTTTCCCCCTATCCCAGAAACTGTTCTAAGACCCAAGTTCTGAGGAATCATGAGTGGCATTTTTCCCACTGTGTTCCAGGTTTAACGGCTCCACAAGAGAGGCTTACTTCAGCGTTGGCCTTCAAGGGATCGCTGCAGAAAATATCAACACTGTGAAGCAAATCATTGCAAGAACCATTGATGAAGTTATTAAGTAAGTTAAAGGCTCCCCTCCCTTTCTCAGGCACAAACTGTTTGCGAAGGGCTTTCTTCCTCCCTGCTTCAGTCGCTGAGTAAAAGGGTTTACTTAACAGTTTGACCTTCTTTTTGTCTTTCCCTTCCAAGGGATGGATTTGAGGAAGAGAGAATCAAAGCTCTGCTCCACAAGATTGAAATCCAGATGAAGCATCAGTCGACCAGCTTCGGCCTTGCCTTAACCTCAGTAAGCGGTTTCACTCAGTAGAAGTTTAATGCATTTAGGATATTTGTATCCTAGGAGGCCCGTGGCGCAGACTGGTAAGCTGCAGCACTGCAGTCCAAGCTGTGCTCACAACGCGAGTTCTACCCCAGTGGAAGTCAATGTCAGGTAGCCGGCTCAAGGTTGACTCAGCCTTTCATCTTTCTAAGGTCAGAAAAATGAGCACCCAGCTCGCTGAGGGTAGATGACTGGGCAAGGCAGTGGCAAACTATCCCGTGAACATAGCCTGCCAAATAAAAGTCATGATGCGATGTCACCCCGTGAGTCCGTAATAACCCCATGCTTCTACAGCGGACTAACTTTATTTATATCCAGCTTTTCTCCCCAATGAAAATCCAAAGCAGCTTACAGTGTTATTCTCTCTTTTATTTTGTCTTTGCAACAACAACCCTGTAAGGTAGGTAGGCAGGGCTGAGAAAAATCAATTGATGTAAGGTCACCTAGCGAGCTGTGGCAGAGCCTGCATCTAGATCCTAGTCCCGTGGTGGCGAACCTTTGGCACTTCAGATGTTATGGACTACAAATCCCATCAGCCCCTGCCAGCATGACAAAATGGCTGTGCTGGCAGGGGCTGATGGGAATTGTAGTCCATAACATCTGGAGTGCCAAAGGTTCGCCACCACTGTCCTCGTCCAACGTGGTGGCATAGGAGGTTAAGAGCTTGTGTATCTAATCTGGAGGAACCGGGTTTGATTCTCCGCTCTGCCGCCTGCGCTGTGGAGGCTTATCTGGGGAATTCAGATTAGCCTGTACACTCCCACACACGCCAGCTGGGTGACCTTGGGCTAGTCACAGTTCTTCGGAGCTCTCTCAGTCCCACCTACCTCACAGGGTGTTTGTTGTGAGTGTGCAAGCCCCTTTGAGTCTCCGATAGGAGAGAAAGGGGGGATATAAATCCAAACTCCCTCCTCCTCCTCCTCCTCCTCCTTCTTTTGCTGGCTTTTTGAGGGTTCTACCAGGCTGGTCTTTTGCCTGGCCAGACATTGTCAATGGATCACCTATTATTTGCTGTCATCAGATATGCCCTCTTCACTTGTGCAGCTAAGAGTGCCTGCATGTAGGGGACAACTTACCTTTTTAATTTGTTGGGTGTTTGTTAACAAAAACAAAAGAAGCCTGGCTGCCCTCTCCCCAGCTCTGCATAGTGAAGTTGCTTCTACCAGCTACCTTTTGTAGTCCACCTGTAGATAACAGTGACTTCTGTATTTGGTGTGTTGCGCTTCCTTTTCTTTATTTTTGAGCTGTCAGGAGGACGGGCGGGATGAAAATGCAGTAGTGCGCTCAGAGGTGGGATGCAGCCCATTCGCACCTATTCGGCAGAACCAGTTACTAAAATTTTCTCAGTTCGGAGAACCGGTGATTATTGATTAACTCCACTAGGGACAAGGGGGTAATCTCTGTCCTTGGGTACAACAAATCTCGTCAAGTGGGGGATGTAAAATCGTCCACCTGCGGGGCCCCTGTCCCCCATGGCACCCCCCATGTGTGTAAGAACTGTATGAAATAATACAATATATAGTAATTCTATTTTTTTGTGTTCGTTGGTATAAAGGTTGGTAAAGTATTATAGGTAAAGATTTTTCATTTTCTTTTTTCCCCTTGAAATTTATATTGGAAAGAGAGGAATTTAAGGATTTTGGATCTCTTCCTCTGTTAGTTTTCTTTCAAGTGGAATAGATCAAGTAGTTATAGGAATCTGAAGGGGAAGTAGAAAGTAGGGAGGGAGGGGGTTGAGAGAGATAGACAATTAGATATGTTTGTAATATGTTAACAATTGTAAACAGTTTTTGGTTTCTCTCCTTATGTTATTATTTAAAATCAATCAATATAATTATATAAAAAAGAAATAATACACTACCATATGGTATATTGCTTTTTTAATACTTTAAACCAGGGGTCTTCAAACTATGGCCCTCCAGATGTTCATGAACTACAATTCCCATCAGCTCCTGCCAGCATGGCCAAGTGGTAGGGCTCATGGGAATTGTAGTCTATGAACATCTGGAGGGCCATAGTTTGAAGACCCCTGCTTTAAACAGTCATTATTTGAATCTAGAGGCGGGGCGAAGGGGAACTGAGTCCTTGCCACAGCCCCGCCCAGGGATGCCCCACCCCCGGAATGCCTGGCCACACCCCTGTCGTGCCCAGCCCCACTGGCGCTACACCACTGTTTGAATCCCACCACCATCAGAACCTGTTACTAAAATGTTTGAATTCCACCACTGAGTGCGCTCTTTCACGGACCGTGTGCCTGTCTGTCTTCCTGTCTCTTTCACTCCTCAAGTACATCGCCTCTTGTTGGAATCATGGGGGAGACCCTGTTGACCATCTGAAGATTGCTGATAAAGCCGCTCAGTTCAGAGAGTGCCTCAAGAAAGATCCTCACTTCCTTCAGAAAAAAGTAAAACAGTACTTTAAGGTGAGAAACGGTGACAGGCTCTGGATTGGGGTGGGTGGAAGGCTCCAGATTGGTCACGAATGCAGCCCAAGATCCTCCTGTCCCACCCAGCATCCTGCATTTTGTCCACAGAAATATATTATTGCTTCAGTTGGCCTCGCAGCACAGCGACACTTTTCTCTATTGGATAGTGAATGCTGAGGGTTAGTGCACAGCTCCCTGCTGTAACCATCTAAGTCCTGCCTCTTGTTCTCCACTGTTGATTAACGTTGGCTGCAGCGCCATCTTTTCCTTTATTGTCATGGCAACATAAGAAGTCCCACGCCATGTGAGAAGATCTCATAACTGTAGTTCTTCTTCCTGTTGGGATTGTGCCCACTGGGGATGACATTGGTTTGGGGAGGAGCTATGGAATATTCTCATATCACATGACTGGCATGTGGCATATCACATGACCTGTCGATTCATGCATGGAGTGGTTTGAAACAGCTCAACTCCCCTGCTAATACTGCCATAATATCTAGTGCGATGCTACTAATAACTGAGAGATCTTGGGAGGGAAGGGGAAAGAGGAAGAGATAGTGATTCATACACTGATTTGTTGTTTTGTCATCTTTGATGTGGATCTTGACAAAAGGATAACCCTCATCAACTCACTCTGTCAATGAGTCCGGATGAAGCTTTCTATGACAATCAAGCGGCTCTGGAAGCCGCCAAACTAAAAGAGAAGATTGAGGCTCTTTCCGAAGAACTGAAGAAACAAACTTATGAAAAAGGTTAGTGCTTTCTGGCTTTTGTTATGTTATTCCTTAAAAAAGGAATGTTCAAGTTTTGTGTGGAATGTGTCAGTGTCATACCGTCAACATGGCTTGAAGGGAGAAATCTGTCTCACTCTTCCCCCCGCGGACATAGCTGTTCAAAACATTTAATGCTCCCTCTTACGCGTTTGGTGCAAGGATGAGTCCGGGAATACTTCCTTTTTTTGTTTTCTCCTTGGAAAACCCTGCTTTCCAGAGCACATTTCAAAGAATCGTGGGCCCATTTGAGACTGCAGGATGATCAGAAATGGTGTCAAACTGTCCTGCAAGAAAGTTTGCCTCATTAGACACCTTAAGCACACTGGTGTAGGAGAATGTTGAGCGGTTGGAGACCGGTTGGAGACCTTTCTACACAGGGTCAGCTGGTCTGGTCAACATTTTGTGTAAATGAAGTATATGTACGTGAAAAGGCTTCCCATAGTCAAGGGACTATTCTGCAGACTTCCAGCCTCTTCCTGCGTCTAATCTGGAGAACTGGGTTTGATTCCCAGCTCTGCCACTTGAACTGTGGAGGATTATCTAGTAAGACAGATTAGCTTGTGCACTCCAACATACGCCAGCTGGGTGACCTTGGGCTAGTCACAGTTCTTCGGAGCGCTCTCATCCCCACCCACCTCACAGGGAGGGGGGAAGGGGGAGAGGGAAAGGGCCCCTTTGAGTCTCCTCACAGGAGAGAAAGGGCGGATATAAATCCAAACTCTTCTTCTTCTTCTCTTTGAAATACAAAAGGATTGTGGTTGCTTTTATTATACTTTAAAAAATAGTAGTAGTTATTTTGGAAGCAGTCCAAGATACTATTTTGACAGGTCCCTCAGAATTTGTCAGATGTTTATGATTTCCCCAAAATTGTGTTTCTGCTTGTCGGGCTAGCAAAGCAAATAACTTTGAGCCATCTTGATAGTGCTGGGTGTGAATGAATATTCTCCCCTGTCTGCTAGGT
The DNA here is from genome assembly GCF_021028975.2 of Sphaerodactylus townsendi. Taxonomy (NCBI): domain Eukaryota; kingdom Metazoa; phylum Chordata; class Lepidosauria; order Squamata; family Sphaerodactylidae; genus Sphaerodactylus; species Sphaerodactylus townsendi. The sequence goes on from NC_059435.1 coordinate 64,279,438, forward strand.
TTGGAGCTGATGGATCTGCAGAGCGAGCCTCAAGACACGTCCTGCCTCCCAGCCCTAAAGGTTTCCGATATTGAGCCCAGGATTGCCTTTACTGAGCTGGAAACGTCACTTACAGGTTGGGAGTAGCTCAGGTGCTGAAAACTTGTGCCTTTAACCTAAACGGCTAATACAGGTCCTGCCTCCACGTTGCTGAATATAATCGTAGCAAGCCAAGCGGCCGCTCAGTCTAGGATTGCGTTCCATAGACATAAGCAAATGGTGGTTTGTTTCGTTCAGGGCGAAATGTGGTTTGTCGTGCATGCACACCCTCTGAGCCTCTTTTAATCACCCTTGACCTTCAATTGTTATTCATTTGTCTTTAGCCTTCCCTGCCTTTTGCTCATTTTGCTATTCTTTTGGGGAAAGGCAAAGTGATTTTTTTTCTATTTGTAGCGTAATATTTTTCTGCAGACTGGAGAGCTCCCCCCCCCCAAGTGTGCAGCATTACTTTTCTGTGAGTGCCCCATTTCTTCGCGTTACTGATAGACACTGTTAGATGGGATGATAATATGTTAGAGTGAGATCGGTAGATTTCCAGACTGTATCCCTTTACACTGGGACGAAGGGGTGATAGGGTCCAATTAGAGACTTTCTCATGTTTAATTTAAAACAACCTCTCTGCATGTAGATTTCCCCCTTATCCTTCTTCACTCCATGCAGGAAGGTCTGTTAATGTACTGGAGCACTCAGATATTTATCTCATGCATCTCTTCACCACCTACAGTCCAAAACAGTCCTGCCCCCACTGAGAACTGAACCCCCATGATATTCGGCCTCTGCAGACAGGGATAGATGCACTTGTAAATGGCATGTTGAAATGCAACGTCTGTCCTGTCTCAGTTACAGCTGGTTTAAATTTTGACCAGAGTTCAGTTGACATCTGATGGAGGAGCAGTTCAGCAGTGACTTCTAGGCATGGTGACTAACAGGAAAAGCAGTGGTATCAGTACCTGTAGCTATTGTTGATTGGGTAGTCTTCCGTACAGGCGTACATTGGGACTGCACAGAAGCCATGAAGATGAAAATGTTGCACTTCCTGTAACTGTTGTTTATTGAGTGGTTTTCTGTGCAGTCGCACATCGGGATTGTGCATGAGCAGCCTGGCCCGTGTGTGTGCAGTCCAATGTGGGACTGTGCGTAAGCCACAAAAGATCAACATCGGGAGGAAGCATACCTGTGAATACCAGAGGCAACTTCAGTGGATGATTTTGGCCCCTATGCCCTGTTGTTGGCTAGAAAGGGAAACAAGATGCTGAACCAGATGAACCAACTAGTCTGATCCAGCAGGGCTTTTCTTACATGCTTATTTACTTATTTTATTGTTATATTTTTATATCCCACCCTTCCCGATGAAAGCCCAGCCTAAAATTGCAATTAAAATCTAAGAGATCTTACAGTGAGGTAACTGATTCTTTGTGTTTGTCTTGCCTGTAGCGGAAGGTGTCCCCGTCCAGTACTGCACTCAGCCCACGAATGGCATGGTGTACTTCCGAGCAGTCTCCAGTCTTAACACCCTCCCGGAAGAGCTCAGACCCTACGTGCCGCTATTTTGCAGCGTCATAACCAAGTAAGAGGAGTTGCGTTTTGAGTCCGTTGTGATAACTTTGCAGCAAACTCTGATAAAGGGTTCTTGCAAAGTCTCCTTTTTCTTTCCTCTCTTCAATCAGAGCTGCTTTTTTATTTAGCCATCATGAAATGCAGTATACAGCTGGAGGAGGACAAGGACAAATAAAACAGATTAAAAAATAGCAAATCACTAATTTAGCTTATGGGATTCAGACTGTGGCAGCCTTCCTACTACAGACAGGACAAAGACGACTGTGTTCTGTTTGGACCACTGGATGTTCAAGGCAGTACCTTTCAACTGAAAATAACATAAGATTTTGCAGATCTGGAATGTTACGTTCCCTAAAACCACAAAAAGTTAATGCTATTACATTTGCAGCGAAGAGCTTTTGAAATCCCCTTTTGTTGAATCTGCTTTTTTCTTCTTACTCTGGGATGATGTCCTGAATTTGTGGAGGGTCCTGTTGGAGTCGCACGTTACCGATCTGGCTGGCTGAATAGCATTTGCATTTCATTCGAGCTTGGATTCCTCGCCTCGGCTTGGACGCAGCTGCGCGTGTCATGAGCTTATGTTTAAGAAGTGGGACCTTGAAATGTTGCGGAAGGGCTTTAAGATCACGCAGCGGACAGAAGCCGGAGATACTTTGCTGTTGTCTTGCGGAGTTTTCGTATTACAACTGCCAGGTCTATGCTGCTAGCCAAAAGTAAAACAAGGGACCACAGTTAGAAATACAAACCAGAAACGCAGTACACCGTGATTAAAAACAAACCCCTACATTAATAGTTATTAACTATTCCACAGATTGAACAAGATTCAGATGTCTATGAGAATGATAAAACGTGGGCCAGTATTAACGTTTTGGCTGTTTACTGATAATGTTTGCTGTGGTAGTACAGTCAGTCAGCATTCGCTCTTTCTAAATTTGTTCTCTTCCCTGTTATCAAATCGTCATAATTAGACTGGTTGAGCTCCCTTCTTACATCTTAGGATACCCCTTCAGTGTATCAAGAATTTCAAAACAGGATCACATTCAGATTCCTGTACCGACTGCAAACCATTTGAACTGCTACAGTAAATGCTGTGGTTAACATTTTGGCTATTTACTGTTAGTCCACTTTTTAAAATCCTTGTCGACGTCTGTTAGCTACTTGTTCAATCTTTGGGGTAGTGAGGATAAAATGTAGGAGAAGAGAACAATGCAAACCACTTGGGGTCCCCATTGGAGTGAAAGCAGGGAACAAATGAAATCTGTAAACAGTTTCCAGCGATACCACAGGTCATCTAGCCTATCTCGAAGTGAAGTTGGGGCTGCTGTAATTGGTGTGTTCCACCCCTGCTCAAGTTAATGCAGGGTATTATAAAAGAAATTACATAAATAATATGTTATCCCTGCAGAGTGACTTGATGTGCAAGGTTGGTTGTCTGTTTCGAGGGCTGCCGTTTGGATTTTGTTGGCTGTGTGGCCCGTGGCCTATGATCTCCAGTGGCGACCCCACTGTCCTCTCTTCCCTCTACAGAATGGGATGTGGAGCACTCAGTTACAGAGAGCAGGCTCAAGAAATTGACTTGAAGACTGGCGGGCTGTCTGTTTGCTCACATATCACTGCTGACTACGCCCACCTGGATGTATACGAACAGGTGAGTGGCTCTCCACCTGGGTTCATATTCTCACATTGGGTTTGAGGTGTCCAGAGTATCGAACGTGAGCCTGACTGAATCATTTGCTGGTACTTTGTTATTTTAATAACCCGCCCCGTATCCCCCCATATAGAATATGACCCTCAGGCAGTCTTGGGTTGTCTCATAGTGGTCTTGTAAGAAGAGCTGTTGTAACTCATCAGCTAAGAGACTAAGTTGTGTATTAGGAAACTCCTAGTTCATATCTGGAACCTGTTGAAATCAGGACAAAGGCAAGGTGAACACTTCCCTTTCTGTAGTATGGCACTTAGGAGTCTGGCTTATTTTGTAGGGTGGGTGGCATGAATGACTGAGAAAAGTGCCCAGGGAACATTTCAAATACTCAGAGGCTCGCTCGCTCTAGAGAGATGGTTGCTTTAGTGTTGACCTTACTAAGCCAGCATAGTGTGGTGGTTAAGAGCAGGTGGATTCTAATCTGGAGAACCGGGTTTGATTCCCACTCCTCCACCTGAGTGGCAGAGGCTGATCTGGTGAGCCAGATGTGTTTCCGCACTCCTGCATTCCTGCTGGGCGACCTTGGGCTAGTCACAGTTCTCTTAGGACTCTCTCAGCCCCACCTACCTTACAAGGTGTCTGTTGTGGGGAGAGGAAGGGAAAGGAGCTTGTAAGCCACCTTGAATCTCTTTGCAGAAGAGAAAGGTGGGGTATAAATCCAAACTCTTCTTCTTCAGCTGCTCATTTTGTACCTGCTGAGGTGACAGTGAGGAAAGGATTTGTCCCAATCTGGCTGTAGCCCCACTAGAGATCTTTGCCCATGATCCTGCTGTGGGAAAGCAAGATATTGTGGGAAAGGAAGATTTTGAACCCTTTCCCCTCCTCGTTTTCTTTGATGCTGGAGGGCTGAATTGATGCTGCAAACCAAGGAAAGGATAGCAAGGCAAATGCCAATGGGCCATAAATGCAGCTGAGAGGGAAATTCTTCCATGTGTGTTGCTCGGGGAGCAAAACGACATAAAAGTTTCCGTCCATTTAGCTGTCTTCTTGATTTATGCGTAGCTCTCCAAACAATTTCAGCTGGCCAGAAAGCATATTCCCGGGCGCTTTTGCTTTGCATGTGTGTGATCCTGTAATTCAGGGGTCCCCAAACTTTTTAAACAGGGGGCCAGTTCACTGTCCCTCAGACTGTTGGAGGGCCGGACTAAAAAAAACTATGAACAAATTCCTATGCACAAATGATTGTAAAATGTTTGATTTCACCTTTCAGCCTATGGTCTATTTTTAGAACAGTGACCAAAGTATGTCAAGTGCAGGGTGGGCTCCAAATATTGTTGGGGAGGCTGTGGAATACCCTTCCCCGTAAAAAAAAAGCAGAACTTTCCTCAATGAAGCATTCCGATCTAACCCAGGATCAGGTATCTTTCCTGGGTTCTTCCCTCTCCCTAGCAGCGAAGCTGTATTCACCAGCCTGGCTGGATGCCAATGGGAGTGAGGCGAACAGAAAGCCTGAGAGCAACAGCATGGAGTAGCCGTAGAGGGAAGGGGCGGTTAGCAGGCGTTGCCACATTGTAAGGTTTCCAACTCTGGGTCAGAAAATTCATGGAGATTTGGGGGTGCCATCATGTTATTGCAATCAACAGCCGTTGGGGCCGGTTCCTCCTCTCCCTCGAGCCCCCACTGCACATGAATGGAGCCATCGCCGCCATGCTATTCGGCCTGGCCGGATAAATGCCCTTCAGGGCCAGCATTTGGCCCCCCGGGTCAGAAGTTTGGGGACCCCTGCTGTAATTGAAGAAATAGTCATGGGAGAAAGGCATAATACAGTAGCAAGATACAAGTACAGTACTTCAAGCCCTCTGGTTCCGATCCCAGGTGAGATTCTAGGGAGGGACCGTGGCTGACTGGTGGAGCACCTGCTTTGGCTGCAGAAGGACCAAGCTGATGTTGAAGACATTCAAGATTCTGGAGAACCACCACCCATCAGAGTGGACAATATTGACCTTGATAGATCAACGGTCTGGTGCCAGGCAGCTTTGTGTATTCATGTATGTTCAGTGATCATCCCAGACAGTGAGTGACTCATGAATGAACACGCACCCATGGGACATGTAAAGTGTTTATGTGGGATTTAGATTGGAGGATGCTTTGGAAAGGGTGAATCAGTCTCCTCTCTCCCCTGGTACTGCATAAAGTCACTACTTAAGGACTGTGCCTGGTGTCTGGGTATGTTCTTGTTTCTCTGGCCTAATCTTTTCCATCTCTCTTTCTAGGGGGTGCTCTTCTCTTCACTGTGCCTTGATAGAAATCTGCCAGAAATGATGCATCTGTGGACAGAAATATTCAACAAGTACGGTATATTTTGGAAGAAGCTGTTCCCTTTTATTGTGAATATTTTCCTGAAACTTACCTAATAAGCTTGCTTGACATACGTGTCAAAGAATAAAACTATACGCTTGGTTCATGGAGAAATGATGTAAATCAGGCTCTCTCTGCCAATCCTATTATAGCAAGGCTGTGGGAAGGGTTGGTTGTAGCAGGGTGTTAGATTTTCCTTTCCTTTTCTTTCCTCCCCCCCTCTTTCCTCTAATCTGGTGAATTGGATTTGTTTCCCCACTCAGCTTTTTAGAAGTCTTCTGGGTGACCTTGAGCTAATCACAGTTCTCTCAGGACTTTCTCAGCCCCACCTACCTCTCAAGGTGTCTGATGTGGGGAAGGGAAGGGAAAGAAGATTGTAAGCCCCTTTCAGTCTTCTTGCAGGAGAGAAAAGCGGGGTATAAAAACCGACCCTCCTCCTCCTCCTTTTGTAGCCCTCGTTTTGAAGAAGAAGAACATTTCAAAGTCTTGGTAAAGATGACTGCTCAAGAGCTGGCGAATGGGATCCCTGATTCTGGACACCTGTACGCCTCGATTAGGGCTAGCCGCACCCTGACGCCTGCAGGAGAGTTGCAAGAGATGTTTGATGGCATGGAGCAGGTAAAACCTTGGTGGGGCGGGAAGAGGCTTGTGGTTTGGCAGTTCCGGGTGTGGCTGGTGGTGTGGGGTGCTGTTTCTGTGTGGTTTATTCAGGGAATTTCAGGAAGTCCAGTCCAATGGGGGAGTTCGCCATTCAGCCCCTTCTCCGCAAGAAAAGCAGTTTTATGGTTCCAATGTTTGGCCTCTTTCCTCAAGACAGGGGCCATATACAGCCTTAGGGACGCGCAAAACACCATCCCTAGGGAGTTGCTTGTGCTATATGAAGGCTTAGCTTCGAATAGCCACGTACTTAATCCAACCCCCAGTGTGGCTGTGCAGAAGCAGCCCTCTTCACAGTTCATTCAGAACTCTTTCAGTCCCACCTACCTCACAAGGTGTCTGTTGTGGGGAGAGGAAGGGAAAGGAGCTTGAAGGTCCCTTGAGCCTCCTTACAGGAGAGAAAGGTAGGGTACAAATCGAAACTCCACTTCCTCTTCTTCTTCGATGGGAAGTCCCCAGCTTGAATCTCCTCTCTGCCTCAAACTCTCTTGATGGCCTTAGCAAAGGCAGACTTTCCTGTTCCCCTTAGACCTGCCTTTTAATGCTGTCATGAAATCTTAGCATGGGAGTACAGAAGCACTGTAAACGTTGGAAAGCACTTGTCTACCTTGTGGCATTCAAAAGCGAGGCAGCATCATACACACGCACACCCAAAACATGGTAGGCTGCAACTTCTAAGTCCATTCTTGTTGGTGGTGAGGAGCTTGTTGGCATACAAAAATTCCCTTCGATCCCTGGCACCTCCCGTTCAGAGGTCTCTGGTCAAAAGCGTTCCTGGAGAGCCATGGCCAGTTTTGATGTAGGTGGTAGCTTCACAGTGGCAACGCCTAGTGGATTTTTTCCAGCAGTGCCTGGGTTTTGCATCTCAAATCTATATGGATTTGTTGATTCTTTTTTCCCTCCCATGAACTCGTTTTAGGTGAAGCTGATGAAGCGAATCGCAGAAATGTCTGATATTCGGCCAGTGCTGCGCAAACTGCCCCGCATCAAGAAATACCTACTGAACAGTGACAACATGCGGTGAGATTCTCCCATCTGACATTGTAGATAAACATAACGTCTACTTCAGGGGTCTGCAACCTGCAGCTCTCCAGATGTTCATGGACTACATTAGTCCTTTACTGAAGCTCTCTGCCAGCATGGCCAATTGGCCATGCCAAGGACAATTGGGTTATAAACTGAGATGGAAATTGTAGTCCATGAACATCGGGAGAGCTGCAGGTTGCAGACCCCTGGTCTACTTGATTAGGGAGGATTTGCAAGCCCTTCTCTGGCCTTTTCTGCCTAACAGTGTAAACCAGAGGTGTCCAACTCTGGTGCTTCAGATGTTCATGGACTACAATTCTCATCAGCCTCTGCTGGCGTGACTCAGATGTTCATGGGCTGCAAGTCTCATCATCCTCTCTAGAGTAGTTCTGTTCTAGGGTAATCTGGTGGATATCAAAGCATGTTGGTCTTCTCCCTGCCTGTTCCTGTGGCTGTATCTTGTGATGCCTGGTTCACAGTGTGAACGGATTCCTAGGTTTAACAGGCCTTAGGCCCCTTCCGCACATGCAGAATAATGCACTTTCAATCCACTTTCAATGCATTTTGCAGCTGGATTTTACTGTGCGGAATAGCAAAATCCACTTTCAAACAATTGTGAAAGTGGATTGTAAGTACATTATTCTGCATGTGCGGAAGGGGCATTAGTCTGACACAGCATGAGTTTTCGTATGTTCTTACGCTGTCAGTCCCTTCAATTGATGTTGGTCAAATCAAGAACTCAGCCAGTAGATGTCAGTGGAGGTTGAGGAGGGCCATTTTGTTCCAAAGCACCTCGCGATGGGAGTTTCATCTTGCCTTAACTTCTTCAAGCTGAGTATAAAGACTATAATTCTTACCTAAGTGGTCTTGGTGAAACAAAATCTGTATCACAGCCTTCCACAAAATCATCCATACTTTTCTCCCACAGCGCTGCCTGGAGGACATAAAATCCATATGAAATTGCACCTAAGAAAGCAGTTGTTTGCTTTTCCAGTTGACTGAAGAGGGCTTGACTTTCACACATTTATTTATTTTATTTGTTTGTATATTTATACCCAGCCCTACCCCCAAAGGACTCAGCGCAACTTACAATGGCATAATTACAATTACTTCCAGTGGCATAAATTATACTTTTGAAGTTAGTGTCTTGGAGCAAAAAAGGGTAAAATAACCTTCAAGTACATCTCAAGATTGCAGTCTTGAGAATCCAAGTGACTAGACATTGATCATACTTTGTTGAGGGTGGAACATTTCAGCCGAGGCGGGTGGTAATTTTGAGGCAGACGGTTGCTCAAACTCCAAAGAACTCTGTTTCTTCCTGCTGATCGTGTGCGTGCAAATTTGCTTCCTATCAGGTGTTCGGTGAATGCCACTCCCCAGCAAATGCCCCATGCTGCGAAAGCTGTAGAAAAATTCACAAAGGATATTGCAAGGAGTAAAAAGGAACGGAAGCCCATCCGTCCACATGTGGTTGAGGTAAGGATGAGATTAAGATCTATGCATGATTCCCGGGAAGCCAGCCCTGTTGAGCTTGGTGGGACTTCTTTCTGAATAAATGCTTTAATATAGAGAATAATGTGCTTTAATATAGAGGACAGTGGTCATCAGGCACAAATTGTTCTCATTTTTCCGTTCTTACTCCATTAAGAAGTGTTATTGATCATATTGTTATTATGATGATGGTGATGATGATGATGATTATTATTATTATTATTATTTAGATTTCTATGTCACTTTCACCCCTTAAAAGGGCTCGAGTAAGGGTTGCTCACAACACAGCTGTTCCAATTAACAGCACATAGCAAAATGTTACATAACTAAAACTAACCATCGCTTAAAGCAACAAATTTCCACAGCAGCAGTTTCTGTAAAATTTAAATAACAAAGTTAAGCATAAGCAAAATTAAAGACACAGGCTTCTGATCAAAAGGTGCTGCTGGAGAGTGGAGAGGCAGGCCCAAGATCGGGAATCATCAAGGCCCTGCCAAGATGGAAACTGGCAGCCTCAGTTTGGGGCGGTAGATCCCGCCGCCAGCCTCAACCAAAGCGCCCGGTGGAACAGCTCAGTCTTACAGGCCCCGGCGGAATCCTCACCACAGGTCCCATGCAGGGCCTCGGATGCAGCCTGGAGGGGAGATGCTGCTCCACCAGGGAGTAGGGGCCAGAGCCGTAAAGGCCCTGGCCCGGGTTGAGGCCAGCCGCATAGTCGCAGGGCTAGGGGTTTCCAGCAGTTCCATCACTCGCTGAACTGGTGAAATGGCCCATGCGCGGGATATAAGGGGTGATGCGGGTCCCCGCTGTGGAGGGGTATGAGGGCCCTGATGTCGTCACAGTAGGGCCCTTAAAGGAAGATCAATACCAACACCTTGAAAACGATCCGGAACTCCACTAGTAGCCAGTGCAGGTGGCACAGCATGGGAGTGATATGATCTAGATAACCACCACCTGTCAAGAGCCGAGCCGATACATATTACTAACGTATATTCCAGTGGCTGAGCACTGGTAACTTAGTTGAATACAAGTCTTATGGGATTTGATGCATAGGATCTGACAGTCTGATGTTTAACCAGGCAGGTACAGGGACAGCCCAGGCCTTGCCTCTACTACAAACTCACTGGGTGCTGTATTGTCGAAGACTTTCACAGCCAGAATCAGCCGGCTGTCGTGGATTTTCCAAACTGTGTGGGTTTGGTCTGACAGTTTTTGCTCCTAACGCTCCGCCCGCCATAGATGCAGGCATAAGTGTTCTAACGCAAGCCTCCGCTCTCCCCCCCCCCCCACTCCTTGCAGTATAGGGTTAATAATACTAGTATACCTTCCAGGGTTGTTGTAAGGAATTTTTTTTTAAAAAAAAGGCATGTAATGCTGAACAAAATAAATGTTAAAAATTTTTTGTGCCCCAGGAATCTGTCGGTTGAATCCTACCACCAGAAAAGTGACTAAACTGAGGCTATTGTATTTTGGTCCCATAATGAGAAAATGAGACTCACTGGGAAAGACAGTGATGTTAGGGAAAAAATGGAAGGCAGTAGGAAAAGAGGAAGACTCAGCATTGGCAGGGGCTGATGGGAATTGTAGTCCATGAACATCTGGAGAGCCGAGGTTGCAGACCCCTGGACTAAAAGGAAGCCACAGACCACATTATGCAAGACCTGACCAAGGCTGTCAACGAGATGACATTTTGGAGGCCACTGGTGCATAGGGTTGTCTTGAGTTGGAAATGACTGGACAGCACGTAGTACACACACAGTAGGAAAGTACTGAGGGACCTCCCCATGTGTTGTGTCCTTCCAGCCACATTTGGCAATTAGTAGCAGAAGCCCTTCTCTGTTCCCAGAACCTGTTGGCCTTCAAGAACTGTCTGTGCACACTCCTTCATGCCTCTCTCGGCACATAGAGATCTGGAGCAGGGGTGACAGAAGCATTCATTGCCCTGTTGCCTGCTATCAGACATGAAATTAGTTGTACCGCTGCTAGCAGGAGTGGGACAGTGTGTGGGGCGGGGGCTGTAAAAGAGGTCCGGGGGAAGCCACACAGCTGGCTAAGGAAATTTGTTGATTCTGTTTCAACCAAGTCTTGTATTTCCAGAAACCTTCGGATTCCAACACTGCTGCAGGTGGGGCTCTTGCCGGTGCCCAGATCACTAGAAAGTTGATCACGGTAAGCCTGGCTTGGTTCGGGTTAGATTGTTGTTGCTGAAATAACACCATGCTACGCTGTTCTACTTATTTTGACCCATGAAGAGATGTCGTGAATTTAGGAGAGCAGTTCCCTCCAAATTCCTTGGGGAAGGGTGGAGAAAGTGAGAAAGGGAAGACCTTGCTTAACAACAGGCTGGATAACTTTACGAGATCTTTTCTATCTGAAACTGAACCAAGGCAGGGTACTGGGCCCTAAGTGTCAGGCAAAGGAGCTAGTTATAAGGAGAGACAGGGCCTCAGGTCATGCTGAGTTACCGTAATCTCCCAGGACAAAGGCAGTCCCTGCCTTTCTGGATGAGAGACAAGTGAAGGGCACTTAACAGATAGATGCTTAAGTTAAATTCTGCATACAGAATTAATGTTTGACGCTTAGACTTAATGTTCTAAGCCAGGGAGTTTCTGGAGATAGGGAGAAGCGGACTCAATCACAGCTTCTTGTTAAAGTCAATGTAAATGAAGAGGAGAAGTCTTGGGAGAGCTTAGTCAGAAATCAGAAGATGAGATCAGTATTTTAGAAGAATGGAGACATATAGACCAGGGCTAGAGGTGAGAGCTGGCTTTCCCAGCTGAAGACATTGACTTTTCCTTATCTCTTTAGGAAGAGGGTGAGGCAAGTTGTTTTGCAAAGCTGATGTTGGTGAGGGCAAGTTGAGGCAGGTTTTTCTGTCCTCATGTGTGACACTGAGCTAGTGCAGAGGCTGGCATCCATCTTGGCACTGCATCACTAGGCTGGCAGCATGGGTCGGATCATGACTTCGAAAGCCAAAACACCCCCCTCCTCTTCCATGGGTCTGTTCAGGAACAGAAAGGCCATATACCCCCACCTTCTGCAAAATCTTATAGTCATTTATTATTGTTGTTGTTATTATTTAGTTTTCCATACTATCCCTCTCTTTCCAGGCTCGGAAACTATCTTTGTGGATGGTATTGGCGTAGTGGTTAAGAACAGGTGCACGCTAATCTGGAGGAACCGGGTTTGATTCCCTTCTCTGCCACTTGAGCTGTGGAGGCTTATCTGGGGAATTCAGATTAACCTGTGCACTCCCACACACGCCAGCTGGGTGACCTTGGGCTAGTCACAGTTCTTTGGAGCTCTCTCAGCCCCACCTACCTCATAGGGTGTTTGTTGTGAGGGGGGAAGGGTAAGGAGATTGCAGGCCCCTTTGAGTCTCCTATAGGAGAGAAGGGCGGGTATAAATCCAACTCTTCTTCTTCCATTGAACAACCTTGTTTACCCATTTTGTGCTCTGTAAAAGCAGTTGTACAGAATTAACCATTTAGGAAGGTCTACATTTTAAAGGCCCCTTGCTGTCCTTCATTGCTTAAGAAAAGGGGAAGTGTTCTGTCTGTGTTGACCTGACTGAGGAGGAATTATTTTTATTTTTCTAGGACCCCACTTTCCAACCATGTCAGATGAAGACCCATTTCCTGCTTCCCTTCCCAGTGAACTACATTGCCGAATGTGTTCGAACTGTTCCCTTCACAACTGTGGACCATGCGAGGTAGGAGAATGGAAAAGAGTAGCAGTGAACTATGAAGCTGATGTGGAGACACTGCTGGTAGCCAAAAAAAAGTATCACAAAAAAAGGCAGGGGTGACTTGGAGAATTAAATAGCAGGGTAAGATGTATTCATACTGTCTAAACTTCAATTTGTGATTGACAAGTATGTGCTAGCAGGAGTTAAACAATTCGTTAAAAAGGAATAGAGGCCAGTGGTTATGCAGAGGACCTTCTGGGCAGCCCTCTTACCATGTTCCTTTTCATTTCAGCCTTCGCATTCTTGCCCGTTTAATGACTGCTAAATTCCTTCATACTGAAATCAGGGAGAAAGGAGGCGCATACGGAGGGGGTGCTCAGCTGGCTCCCAACGGCATCTTCAAGTTCTATTCCTACAGGTAACTTGTTGAGCAGAGAGGGGTGCACACCCTATATCATCACAGTGTTTTCTCCCTTCTGGCAGTTTCTGCTTCTCAAGTTTGAGTCCAGATTGGCTGTTTTCCAGGCTGTGTGGCCATGCTCTGGTAGCTTTAGCTCAGAGGCGAGGGTGGGGGGATGGCACGCGGGGCAGCCCCTTCTCTGGCCGCCCACCCCCCCATGCCCCACTTACCTTAGCCTGGCTGGGCTGCCGCCGGGGACCCCTTGGTCCCATCAGGCTGCTCCTCTGGCCAGCGGAGCAAGCTGGACACTCATTTTACTGACCTTGGAAGGATGAGAGGCTGAGTCAACCTTGAGCTGGCTACCTGAACCCGACTTCTGTCAGAATCAAACTCAGGTTGTGAGCAGAGCTTTGACTGCAGGTACTGCCTTTTGCCACTCACAATCCACCACTGCTAATCCTTGAGGACTGAGAGGGTTCCTCATTCTGGAAAGAATTGCTAAAAAGGCAGGCCGTGACCGAAATCTTCCAAAGGGTGGACTTCATGGCAAAGCACACTACTCCTGTTTGGGTATCCCAGGCAGGAGCCAGAAAAATAAACGGAGTCACCTCTTCCAAAGGAGAATAAGACCTACGACATGCCGTCTGCTGGTCAGATGAGGCTGGACTGGGAATTTTGGGGAGAAACCCCTCTGGCTGGAGCCAGCAAAAGCCTAAAACCCTGCCCATTACTCAGCATACATTGAAAATGCTGGGGGGAAGAATTAGGACTAATAAAAGGAAACACTTCTTGACGCAACATGTGATTGGTGTTTGGAATATGCTGCCACAGGAGGTGGTGATGGCCACTAACCTGGATAGCTTTAAAAAGGGCTTGGACAGATTTATGGAGGAGAAGTCGATCTATGGCTACCAATCTTGATCCTCCTTGATCTCAGATTGCAAATGCCTTAGCAGACCGGGTGCTTAGGAGCAGCAGCAGCAGAAGGCCATTGCTTTCACATCCTGCATGTGAGCTCCCAAAGGCACCTGGTGGGCCACTGCGAGTAGCAGAGAGCTGGACTAGATGGACTCTGGTCTGATCCAGCTGGCTTGTTCTTATGTTCTTATGAAGTGCCCAGTGGTAGTGGACACCACGCCTCAGGCATCAGAGAATGTGCCCTCTGCTTCATGAGATGCCAATCATTGGCCTTCGTGAAGGGGGCATTGGTCTTTGAACAAACCTGGTGATTTTTTGTGGCCATGTGTTGTGGGGTAACCTTCCGCCATGACTGATTTTTCATGAAGAACCCTGAAAGCCTTTCCTAGAACACAGTTCAAAAACTGTTGTCCTAAGAAAAATACCTGTGCAAGTGAGAGTCGACTGGACTTGTGCTTGTTCTCTGTGTTAACTGACTCTGAATTTTAGGGATCCAAATTCCACTGCAACTTTGGCTGCCTTTGATAAAGCTGCTGAGTGGGCCAGGAGAGGTGAATTCACTCAGCAGGACATCGATGAAACCAAGCTTGCTGTCTTTGGAGCTGTGGATGCTCCCATAGCACCATCTGACAAAGGTACGACGTTCTCTCTCCAGATTCTGAACTGAATTAAACCTCCCCTCAAATGGAACCAAAGAGTTCTCCGTGCTAATTTGTCTTGGCTTGGTTTGTTGGTTAGAAATTGCTTGTCTATAACACCTTGAACCCTTTTAACATCTATATATATAAAAAGCAAACAGTGACTTTGTTAGTCACTCCCTAACGCCGAAACGGCTGGACAGATCACCCCCAAATTTTCACATGACGTTCCTCCCTGTTGCGGGCAGGTAATGGGACCTTCAAATCGCCGAAAGTCCATACCTGAGCCAGGTAAAAAAATTTTTTTTTCCTGGCGCACCAGGCCATGAAACTGTTTGTGTTCAACTGTCACCCTTAGAATGTTCGTGCAGCCTGTCTGTCTGTGGCCTGAGGGCTTGGGATGGGGGCTTAGAATGTTCGTGCAGATGGGCAGAGATGAGCAGTTAAAACAGTAAATAGGTAATACTGTTAGGTAATACGAGTGGAAGTGAAACACATACACACTTTGCCGTTTGAGACGTCAGGTGCCCCCCCCCCCACACACACAGGTAACTTTCACTCTCTGTGCCTCACCCACTGCTGCCACACAATACACATCCAGCTTATCCTCACACACCTCACTCTGCCCTCCCTCACATCCAACCACCACTTACCCACTTCCTCACCCATATTCGCCACAGCTCTCTTTTACTAAAAGCGAGCTGGAGTTTGCCTTTTTTCTTCTAAGAAAAATCCGCGAGGGTGGGGGGCTTAACCAACACTACCATGGCGCTGCTTCTTTGCACATGACCCCTTTAAGAACCCAGAGAGCTGGCTCCTCGATCTGAGCGCCTCACCACCCTGCCTCTGGTGCCTGACTGGGATAGCCTCCTTGCCCCAGTTCTGCCTTACCCAAGCCAGGACTGTGCGTGTCAACCAGCCTCATGGACAGCGGGATTCGCACTCTGGATAGTTCCGTTGTGGAATGGAAAGGGTTACATTATACTAAAAAACAAGACACCACCATATAACAATGTGAATTGAAAAAGGAAAGAGGGATTCCATTTGACCACCCCAAAAGGCTATGCTGTGGATCATTGGACCTTGCATGGACATCTGTGTGGGTTGCAGACTGTGATGAGAAGGACAATTGCCACAGCAATGCGTGGCCAGGCCCCGCTAGTAGTATATACTTGTGGTTAAAGCAAAGACAGTGGTCAAATGGAGAAGAAAACTTTGGGTTAAGTTTCCTTTGATTGAGAGGTATAACTAGGCGTTGTTCTTTGCTTGAGTGCTGCTATGAGAATGGATTCAGTTAATACTGAATTCCAGAGTACCAGTCCTGTTAGTCCATTGTAGCCTTAAAAACTGACAAATGTATTTCAGCATGTGCTTTTGTGAATCAGCACTCACTTCCTCCAGTGCATTGAAAGTACATCCATTAGGCCTGGTTTAAATACCCAGCAGAGCTGGTGAGGTACATCATTCTCCGCTTTTGGCTTGGTATTTAGTCAGCCTAATGCACGTATACCTCTGTGCATCTGAAGAAGTGAGCTTTAGCTCATGAAAGCACTTGCTGAAATATGTTTTGTTATCGTCTGTCTCGGAAAACGATACTTGTAGGGTTGTATAATCCTCTGCCGCAGAACTCTCAACTGAAAATTGCAATTCTGAAATTCAAAATAAGACTCAGTGCTGATTTCATGCCTCATTGATGCTTTTTTGAGCAAGGAGATCAGTGGTTTCATTTCAGCTTTGCCCAGAGCTGCAGTGCCAGATCCATAGATTCTAAGTAAATCAGGAGCGATGAGCCAAAGGACATTTGATGATGAACTTGTGAACACAGGGGAAGGTGTTGGTGTCTGCCTGCAGTCGCCCGTTGTGTTCCTTGTCACAGTGAATTCTGTTTTCTAGGGATGAATCAGTTCTTGCACGGAATCTCCGATGAGATGAAGCAAAAGCACCGGGAGAATCTTTTTGCCGTTTCTAAGGAGCATCTAATGGAGGCAGCCAACCAGTGAGTTTGTGCATTTCACTGAGAAAAGTTACTTTCAAGCCACTTTCACAATTGTTTGAAAGTGGATTTTGCTATTCCGCCCTGTAAAATCCAGTTTCAGAGTGCATTGAAAGTGCTTTATTCTGCAGATGCAGAAGGGGCCAACCAGAAATTGGGCTGGAGCCTTTATGCCCCTTATGAAACTGAAGCAACTGGGTTGAAATCGAAGCAGCTGAGCCCTTGAGTGTTTGATTTGTGGTTCTATGAACAGGCCTTCAGAATAGGGATGGCAATATTGTTCCATATTTGGGGGCGGGGGAGGGGGAGAGCTCTGAATCTGGTGTATTTCCAAGCTATGGAAGAACTCCCCTCCCCCTGTGATTAATAATGTGGGGGTTTGTCTTTCAGATACCTTGCTGCCGGAAGGAGCACAAGAGGACTGGCTATTCTCGGACCAGAAAACACGGACACTGCCAAAGACCCTTCCTGGATTATACGATAACATCTGCTGTCAACTTTGTTTAGGTGGATTGAAACAGTTCATATGCCAAACAGCAAAATAACTTTAAATCCTTCTTCTCCTATGTATGCCTGCAAGCAGGAACAAGACGCCACTGTGTGCTGTTTCTGAAAAAAGCTCGCCGTACAGCAGTGTTTGCTGAAGGAGGGGGTTGCTCGGGGTCCATCTTTCACTAAACCCGTAGCAGCTTTTTCAGCTGAAGTCAGTTGCGCCTTAGTAGCACTGAAACTATCAGAGTGTGTTCGTTGGAACAAACTTTTCACAGCTGATTTTTAGGTTGATCATGCCTGATTCAAATGATATGCCAATTGATATTTTATAGAAGTAAAAAAAAATCTATATCGGATAATTTACCTTAAATCATGTCAAATTAATAAGGTGTCAGCTATTTTTTAAACAATAAAAAACTTTTGAGATTCTCCAGGATTCTTGAATGTTTTGTAGGGTTAAATCTCCCACCTTGAATTAAGATCTTCATTCCTTCTCATGGGACTGCTGTTCTATATAAGGCGATAGTGCCGTTCCTACCCATTTCATCCTCCCTTTGTGTTGAAGATAGACATTCTGGGTTTCAGTGCTTGGAGATACTCGTGATAACTGACTTAATGTACATACGTAGTGGCACATAAACAATTGTTTCTAGTGTCTGGTTGTGTTAAGCATTTCCCACAGACTTTTAGAAACTAGAGGACTTGGTTTGATCATTTAATTGTCTTGACCCCTGGATTTCGTCTTAACGGTATGATTGCTGTTTTAAGGTTCTCCCTATTTAGGTTCTGAATAAGGGGGAGAGATGTTAAATCTAAGCTGTATTGCCGTGGTGGTGAACCTTTGGCACTCCAGATGTTATGGACTACAATTCCCATCAGCCCCTTCCAGCATGACCAATTGGCCATGCTGGCAGGGGCTGATGGGAATTGTAGTCTATAACATCTGGGGTGCCAAAGGTTCGCCACCACTGCTGTATCGTATTCCTGCAACTGCTTGTATTCTACACTGACTGTTAAGATGTGGCTCATAGAACATGAGCATTTTATTCAGATAGCACTGCCTGAGGATAGAATGGGAACTCACCATTAATTCTGGGACTCTTCGAATCCTTTTCTCTCTATCAGAATGTGTGTGGAAAAGGCAGCTATGCTAACCTGCTTGAACAAGACATTCAGTGCAAGCCTATGCAGAGTTACTCCAATCTATACCCATGGATTTCAATGGACCTAGACTAGAGCAGGGGTCTGCAACCGGCGACTCTCCAGAAGTTCATGGACTATAATTCCTATCAGCCCCTGCCACCATGGCCAATTGTCCATGGTGGCAGGGGCTGATGGGAATTGTAGTCCATGAACATCTGGAGATCCGCAGATTGCAAACCCCTGGATTAGAATAACTCTGCACAGGAGTGCACTGGTTGAAGCTTAATTGGCTATTGTGGTTTTTCCAGCTCTGTGCGGCCACGGTTTGGGAGTTTCTGCTCCTAATGTTTCACCTACATCTATGGCTGGCATCTTCAGAGGCGCTTCCTGGTACGATGTGTTTCTGTCTATAGCACAGTGTGGGGTGATTGAGTTATTCAGCTGAGGGGAGGAGAGGCGATCAGGCTGTTGCAGACATTTCGTGTAGTTTGTATCACAGATGGGTCCCAACCCTTATTTTGCAATCCAGTATTTTATTCCACTTGGGGTATACATATAATTTTTTATCATTTAATTTGACACAAAACTAAGCCTCTGTAATATGTTCATTGAGTGTAAACACTATCTCTGGTAAAAGTGCAAGAGAGAATAACATCAAACTGAGTGCATAGACCGGTTTTGCACAGGTTACTGGTAAGGATCACATTGGTAGCTGGGTCATTAGGCGCTAGTTGTTGTTGTGTGTGTATAGAAGCCTAAGACAAAGCCTGGTAGAAAATATCTGTGACACACAACTGTTTTTTTCCCCACATAAAGTGCTGGTACAATAACTTAGATGTTACAAAAAGAAGCTGTAACGAGTACTCTAAAGCCTTGTGGACACACAACGGAGAGCAATGACAACTTCAGTGCTATGACTCCTTGGTCATCAGCTCAGGCTTCTGCGGGTTTGGGTCTGCGCACGTGCTCTAGCTGGCCGGAATCTGAAACATCATAGCTGGTCTTGTATTTGGCCAAGATTTTCATCAAGGGACGGAGCTTCAACCACCACTGTTCCTTGGGAATCCGATGCCTGTTGGGGGCCAAACAAAAGCTGTCACTCGCATTTTAACCTTCCAGTGGCCTTGAGTTTGCTGACTAACTTTGATACACAAGGACGATTTGAGTTCAGCAGAAACCAGCTGCTTGAAAGGACTGCACCGCCCGGAGCCCCTTGGGGATAGGGCGGTATAAAAATCTAAAGAATAAATAAATAAACTGTATGTGGGTGGTCCCACCAGAGTTGCCAGTCCTACTGTTCTGAGTTAAGAAGTGTCTTAAATGTTGAAGTTTCAGATGGATAGCCATGCCAGTCTGCTGTACAAGAGCAAGTCTACCAGCTTTTGAAAGTCAAAGCTCCCTTCATCAGAGGCAACTAAAGGCTCTTCGACTCTCAAAAACTGATATTCCGGAGATCCTCTTGGTCTTTAAGGCAGGAAAACATCTTGTAGGCGGGATGTTTAGTCTGGAGAAGCGTAGGTTAAGAGGGGACACGATAGCCATGTTTAAATCTTTGAAGGGATGCCATGTCGAAGAGGGAACAAGCTTGTTTTCTGCTGCCTCAGAGACTAGGACATGGAGTAATGGATTCAAGGTGAAGGAAAAGAGATTCCACCTAAACATCAGGAAGAACTTCCTGACCGTCAGGGCCGTTCGACAGTGGAATTCACTACCTTGGAGAGTGGTGGAGTCTCCTTTGGAGGGTTTTAAACAAGCTGGGTGAACATATGTCAGGAGTGCTTTGATTGTGTGTTCCTGCATGGCAGGGGATTGGATTCGAGGGCCCTTGGGGTCTCTTCCAACTCCATGATTTTATGATTCTAAACATCAGGCCCAATGGTAGCTTCCCAACTGCCAGCCTGTGCGCAACTCTAATCAATTTCTATGGTAATCTGACCACTGATGTCAGTGTTGTTTTCAGCATTTTACTTACTCGAAGTCTGTTTCATCTCTCAGCTGGCCCACAGGCTGGAAAATAAGATTCCGTCGTCGCATGCCCAGGAGGCAGACGGTGTCCTCGTTGTTGTTATATATTTTGCCTTAAAAAAAAAGTTTTCTCTTAACTGTACAAAAGTTGCAAGAAAATAGTGTGCAAATATAGTTAAACACTAATAATAAATCCCTGTTATATGTTTAGATCTTTAAATACTACAGTAGGCATGAGCTTGACATGAATTGCTGACTAGAATAGTATTGGGGAGGGCAAAACTTTGTGTGTGAAACTTGCGTGGTGTACTCATTTTCACAAAGAGATGGGACATTTACATCAGTGGCCACATTTAACTTTCAGTTCTTATTGGAATACTTCTCAACACTACCTGAGTGGCATTAAAATGTAAAGAAGGAAGTAAAACTCTACCATATAAAAGGATAACCTCTTTTTTAAAAAATAGAACTACATTACCTCCCTCTGTGATTCCCAGGCAGCCGCCAAGAAAGCAAGAGACAAAATATTTGTAAATAAGAAACTTTGAATTATTGCACATTTACAGATTATGCAGGACAGACTTCAGCACTCAGATGAGAAATTACCAAGTAGCAGCAACCAAAATGATTGCAGGATATAACAATATGTTTAACTGTTTTAGAACGTGAGCAGTCCACACCCACTACAGCCCAATGGGATCTACACACAAGAAAGCTGGTCTAAGGATTGTAGATCTAGCTTTCCTTAGAAAATGAAAAGATTGGTCAAGTTGCAAGAAGGTAAAAAAAAAACCAACCACCCCTGCATTAGAAATAATTTTGGGACGCATTGTGGGGTTTCCATGTTCCAGTAGCATTTTCTCCTGACGTTTCACCTGCGATAATTTTTTGCTTGTATGTGTAAAAGACAACTGATTCAGTATTTTGAACTGGCAGCCTCAATTACTGTTGAAAATCCCAAAGAGAAGGAAAACAGGCCTATACCAAACAACGTCCCGACAAACCAAACAAAGGGGGGAAAGATGCAAGGTGACTGGTGAGCGCTTTATTGTCATGTACAACCCTTTTGACATCGGGGATTACAGTTCCTTTTGCTGAACCTTTCCACACTGGAGTTCCAATAGAACTCAATTTTTGTGAAAAGATTCTGCAAAAAAGGAGCTCTGATCTCCCCGATGAAACTTATACAGCAAAAGGCCCAGGGGGTGTTCATGACAACAAAGCGGTTCCCAGTCACCTGACATCTTTTTTTCCTTTTAGGGAGGTCCTAGCTGAGTCATGCATCTGGATTAGCATCCAAGGACATGCTCACAGTTGCTCACCTTTTTGTTGGGATTCTTTCAGCTTCTTCGAGATCCACAGCACAGCCTTGGCAGCAATTTTTGTCCCAAAGTTTCGATCAAAGGGAGAAGGGGCGCCACCCTGTGAAATTCAGCAGTTAGATACTCAGATGGAATTCTGGTTCCAAAAGTCAAAATCTACACATGGGGTAACATGTGAGTTGTTCTTGGTTGTCAAAGGTAGGCTGCAAAAGAGAGAACGGTCCTTGCCTTCTTTAAGGGGGTCAAAGCCGAAGTAGATTGTGAAAAGCTACAGGAGAACATCTCTAAACTGGGTGAGGGGGCAACAATGGGGCAAATCAAGTATGATGTGGGTGAGGTGTAAGGTAATACACCCTGGAACATTTGTTCTGACTTAAGTATGATGATGGGGCCTGAACTCACTGAGATTGAAAGATCTTGAGGTTACAGTGGATAGCTCAATGAAATGTGGACTCCACCTGAGGCAGCAGCAAACGAGGTGAAGATTATTCTGAGGACTATTAGGAAAGAGACTGCAAATAGCCAATATTGTAATGTCCCTATATAAGGCCATGAGGTGCCCTAATTTGTCATGCTATGTGCAGTTTCAGTCACAGTATCCACCTAGGTGCTGCAAAAATACATCCAGGACTGAACCTTCCTCTGCTGCAGCCTTTGATAGCTGTGTGGGTTCCAAGGTAGCAATAGTTATACATGTGGAAGCTTTCATGTGTCTGTCGCCACAGCTTGGTCAGTTTATAGTCTCCATGGCACGGAAAATTACCTGCTGCATGTGGCCGAGGACATTCTTTCGACAGTCAAAGACTCCTTGCCCTTCCTCAGAATACAGCTGGTAAATGAAATCAGTGGTGTAATTCACGCTGCAGTTTTCATTCCTGTATTAAACGACAGAGAAAGCTTCCTGTGATTTTATGAGAGAAATTCTTGACAAAAGGCTGAAGTATTGTTTGATTCCATACAACTCCCTATAGCATCTCTCTTTCAAAACATGAATAGAACTCTTACTTGTTGGGTGGGGACGACTATGTTAGAGTTGTCATACAGGAGGCATATGAGCATGTCCAGCTGCCAGCTAACTTATATAGTGTGAGACCATCATCCCATTGAACCCAGGATTGTTAATTCTGACTGGCAGTACTCTCTGGGGTCTCTGGTGACCAGAGTCTTTCCCTGCCCTGTTCCCTAGTCTAATTTAACTGTTCGTTCCTGGGGCTGAACCTAGGGGAAAGCATTGGTTCCCTCACTGAACTCAAATGTACTCCCTATCCTATGAAAATGGTCCTCCACTATTCCTCACTCTTTACCATTTGCTCTAGCAACTCTATACTTGATTTTATGGCATATTCACTAAACAATTGACTTACCTTAGCACCAACCCACGCTGAATACTGGTTTTCATCTTCTCAGTCAGATGTTCCACATTGGCCTATAAACAAGCATTTTTCTCAAGTCACGTCATGAGGGATTACCCATTGCTAACCTTTGCTTCGTGAACATTCCTAAGCGGTATTCACTCTTATTACCAAATTTATGCCTTTATTCGTAATTCAAGCCTATGCCCCTCTTTTACAGTAATCTATGTCTAGAGATGGAAGATCACAGGCAGGTTGGCTTTTGCCTTGTTGGGTCTAGTCCTGAGGAGCAGATTAATTTAACTTGCATATTACAAAGACCCCTCCCACAATCCCACCCTCGGCATTTCAGGTTTAATCCTCTTGTGGCACAAACATTGTATTTAAACTTTGGTGGGCAAGATATGGGTTCTGCGTACCTGCAGCTCCCGGATATCGAACTTCTCTTCAAAGACGTACGCAGCATCGGCCCCTGCAGCCAGGCCCCCCATATTCGCCAGGTACCCGCAGTAGCCACCCATGGTCTCAATGATGAACACACGACGTTTGGTCCCACTTGCTGACAATTTGATTCGGTCACAGGTCTAGTGAAGGACAGGCCATTTAGTGACTAACAAACCCAATTCTCACCCCCTGAATGGTATTGTTTTATAATCTGCTGGGCGCATGCCTTTTCAGCTTCTCACAGCCATAGCAATCATGCATCATAAAACCTAAGACTAATTGAACGAAAATACAACTTCTTCTCCACACGGTATCTGCGATATTAAATAAATGAATCTGAACAAAACTTTTTTTAAAAAAATTAATCTGGCATCAGCCATTTTGATAAAACAGTTATGCTTTCAACTCTTATTCCTGAGTTTATTTTTTTAAAGACTAACAGAAAAACATGGTCTGACCTCCAGTGGCGAAGGCACAGCTGCAAGAGAGCTGAAAATAAGTCAAAGGGCACTCCAGTAAAACAGCGTACGATCTAAAGCTATTCCTCTTGTGGTCTTACTGGTCTTATCACAGAATCATAGAGTTGGAAGAGACCCCAAGGGCCATCAATTCCAACCCCCTGCAATGCAGGAACACACAATCAAAGCACTCCTGACAGATGGCCATCCAGCCTCTCTTTAAAAACCTCCAAAGAAGGAGACTCCACCACACTTTGAGGTAGTGCATTCCACTGTCGAACAGCCTGTCAGGAAGTTTTTCCTGATGTTTTGGTGGAATCTCTTTTCCTTCACCTTTAACCCATTACTCCTGGTCCTAGTCTCTGGAGAAGCAGAAAATAAGCTTGCTCCCTCAGCAACATGACATCCCTTCAAATATCTAAACATTGCTATCATGTCAGTTCTTAACTTTCTTTTCATCAAACTAAATAAGCCCAGCTCCCTAAGTCTCTCCTCGTAGGGCATGGATTCCAGACCTTTTACCATTTTGGTCACCCTCCTCTGGACCTTATCTTTGTCTATAAAAGCCTGCCTAAACAAAAAAGCCATCCAGTGCTTCTGGACACTGCTGAGAAAAACAGAATTGCTCTTACTTGTGACAGTAGTGGGTTTCTGTGCAGACACACATTGGGACTGGGCTTGTGCAGGCCAGCCATGGAAGGATCTGCAAGCTTTCTGTCTGCTCTGCAGTTCTGAAGAACACTCACTCCCCCTTCCCTCCCCTTTGGGAGGGAGGATTCCTGCCCAAATGGTCATGTGATGGGAGGGAGAGGAGTGTGTCTGGACAGAAACCCACTCGATGAACTACAGTTACAGATAAGTGTAGCTCTGTGTTTCGTCTTCGTGGGTATTCTGTGCAGTCCCACAGTGGAGCGTAGCAGGTTGAAGTAACTTGGCAGTGGGCACGAGGCTGTCTATTTGACTATAACAGCGGAAGAACTGCTTTGCCCACTGCAGCCTCCCTGTTGGGGTCAATATCCACCAAAAATGTTTTTTAAAAGGACATCAGGGAGGACCAAGAGGCCACACTGCAAATGTTCCAAATGAGTATTATTTGACAATTCTATCTCTTACCCTGCAAATGCCTCTGGTTTGCAGCACTTTGCTTGTTAAATCTCCTAGACTTCATAATCTAATCCGCCAGGGAAATTTGACAATAGGGATGAGTCTGTGTGTAAGGCCCCTTCCACACACGCAAAATAATGCGTTTTCAAACCACTTTCACAACTGTTTGCAAGTGGATTTGGCCATTCTGCACAGCTTCAAAGAGCACTGAAAGCAGTTTGAAAGTGCATTATTCTGCATGTGTGGAATGAGCCTAAGTTTCAAGGTGGTCTTCACAGTCCACAATTCCAGATACTGATCTGCAATCATGTTGATTAACCGCAGGCTATTAACCACATGAAGTAAAGGCTTCTGAGCGGGCGTCATTTTGAACAGGCAGATTCCCTGGCATCGAGGCACCTTGGAAACTTAGCATTTCTTTGAGCTATCTTACCTCCACAATGATATTCAGAGAGGTGTCAGCACCAATACTGAGGTCGGTGCCTGGCACATTGTTGCTAATAGTAGCAGGCAGCACGCATATAGGGACGCAAAACTCCTCAAAAGTGGATCGCGCTTCAAGTATCTGCAAGCCGCTCTCATAGGCCTGAAGCAGTGGTACAAGGAATGATGAACAACTTGCTTTGTGTCCTTGCTTGGCACAATTGTTAGGCATTCTGCTAGTGCCTCCTGGAGTGCGGCAGGGGAAGGGAGAGAGTTTCCAGTGGTGCCAATGTCATAAAGGGGATTTTCCCCCTTCACATAACCCCAGAGCGGCTCACTGATTTTGCGCTGGTGCAGAAGAAATTTCAACAGAAGTTAGCTGAAAGAGGAATCAACTGGAAGGAGGAGTCATTGAAACAGATTATTGGAGAAAATAAGGGAAAGTGCTGCAAGAGAACTGTTTCAAGAACCTAACTGAATTTAGCGGATCCTGTGGTCCAAACGTAGTGTGAAAAGGAGTACACTAGGAGCAGAAATATACAATACTAACGGCTGTGGCATCCTCAGTTCTTGCAGGTGGCTTACTAGGTTGTCCTCATTTGTAGTGAAGTCGCACTTCGAGAGGTTTTACGCTCTCCAGACAATTCTAGAAGGCGGTGTGTCAAATGACACGGGGGCTTCGGAGCAGGCAGAAAGAATTTATGTTTCTCTGCTTATTCTACCGACCTCAAAACTCAGACCAATATAATCAGTAGAGGGATGGAGGTTCTGACGAGAGAACAAGGGACAGGGACCCCAGTAGGCAGATATGTTGATGCCTGTTAGTCGCAATATTTGGTAGAATGCCTTTGTTTGAAAGGTCAGCGTTGGGCACAGAGGTTATCCACCCACTCACAGTATGTGTTGGGTTGCATTAACAGGATTTCCAACCAGAGGTGTATTGGGGGGGGGGGGAATGACACCCGGGGACAACACCTCCTCTGGGCACCCCCCGCCCCCATCTGCCGCAAAGCCCCGCCCCATATTTCTGGAGGCCAGCTCCTGCTGCCCACTGCAGAGCACTGCCCGCCGGTGCATCCCTGGAGGCTGGCTCCTGCTCTCCCCAGGGCCTGAGGAGGGCAGAAGCCAGCCTAAAGGGAGGTCAGGAGGGCGGTGCAGCACCGTGATGGGCAGCTCAGGCACATGCCATTAAGTCTGGCCAGGGGCGTCCGGCACTCCACCCCCAACATGACCGAAAAGCGAGCACCTGGGGACATGGGTGTCCCCATGTCCCTAGGGTGATACAACCCTGTTTCCAACACAGACCCTGGGTGGCATATATGGATTAGTATTCAATGGATTAGTATGCTCAGAATTAGGGAAATTCTCCAAAGTCCCTATTCGTTCATAAAATAAGTTGTTCTGCCTATGGCAGAATGAGGTGCTAAGATTCTGAATGCTATTTCCATACGTGTAAATTGCTCCCTCATAAAACCCCAACGTGCGTACACAAAGCTAGCACGTTGGTGAGAGATTCAGCATACTTGACTTACTAGCTTTCTGTACACAGACTTTTAAAAAAAGAGAGAAGTATTTTTTTTAAAATGCCTTGGTCAAAAATGGTACCAATGTACAGTGTTACGGTGCGGAATTCTCCCTGCATGGTGTGCAAACCAGCTCTCTTGCATCCAGTGAAGTTGACAGTCAATTGAAAAGAAAAATCTTAAACCAGCATTTTTAAGTGGAAAAAAGCCTGTCTTCTGCCTTTTCTAAGAAACTCAACGTACAAAAGTAGTTCAGTTTAATCTCTTGGGTGAGATCTAAAGACAATTACTGTGTGAGCACCCCCTTCAGGGTAGGCCACCTTGGCCACATAGAAGCTGGGCTCCCTTCAGGGTCACTGAAGACATGACTCTGACTTCCTTTTCATATTCTTTACTGTAGGTCAGGCAGTTAACAGCACTCCTGCTACATCAAGCCATACTCCATACATCACATCCTTCTCATTCTTTCCCTACCTGCCCAACAATAACCCCCTGGCAGTCCCCTTTGCCACCCTTTTATCCCTCTCAGGAGATTCCCATCCCTCTCAGAGTCCCCTGCTCTAGCCTACTAGTGGCTGGTAGGCTGTCTGTCAAGTCCTGCCAGCCTGGGATTGGCTCTTCTGCTTTCCTGGCCCTTCCTTTTGATTGCAGCCTGGCTGAGGCTGTGCCAACTTCGCCCCACTCTCTGAGACTGCTGAAGGCTGCTGATTGCAGCTTGGCTGGGGCTGTGCTGGCCCCACCTTTCTCCCTGGAACTGCCGAGGCTTGCTCCTGTTGCTCAGACCCTTCTGCCAGTTCTCTGCAGTTTCTCTCAACTTCTGGCTTCCTGGAGATTCCTGCTTTTGCTGGTTTGCCCGAGGGCAGGGCTGCCAGTTGTGGGGTGTTCTGCAGTCCCTGGGTGAGCATCTGTGTCTGGGAGGAGGGTGGAGTGGGTTGTTGGGTGCTGGGAAGCAGCCCAGTCTCTGGACAGATTGGTTCAGAGTAAACCAGTGATTACTTCATGGCTGAATGAGGATTTAAATTCAAATCTCCCTAGGCTAATGCTACATCAACTATGGCACACTGGCTCACCCCTATAAATAGTTTTCACTGTATTTACTAACAAAACTATGACAGTAGTAGATAGAGAAAGCCTGCACTCACGTACTTACAATCACGGAAGTTCGTCATAGGTCTGGGAAATGTGTTTGTATCCATTCCACGAGCAAGTACTTTACATTTCCTTCAGAATTCCTATCTAAAGCTTTTCACATTAACTCAGAATAACTACAAGTTATTTGACAGACTACTTGCATTTTAATTTTGCTTGCAAGAGCATTGAAGAAAATGTAGTGGAATTCTTTTTTTTAAAAAAAGTTTCAAATACACTTTGAATTACACAATCTGAAAACAATGCCTCAACCAGCGCTTTCCAAATTTCCTATCCTTGAGATACCTTTTCTCATGCAACATGCCTGACAAGGAACTGGTTTGTATTGGTTGTGGAACCTTTTCCCAGTTGTACAGCATTTTGAGGCAGCTTTCCGAGCACATGTTCAGTTCACACGTGATCTTAGCCAGGCCTACTGCGAACGGACAGTAAACCCTAGCATGCATCCCCCACGGCTGCTAATGGTAGTGAGGTGAAAGCCATCTTTTGGAAGAACTTGTCCTCCATTAACTGGTCTTCCTATTGAGGACCCCGTGATAAGCCCTGAAGGAATTCTAGTGTTCCCGATCTAAGCAAAATGAATAAAAACAGTCGCAAAAACTCCCATAACTGCAAAGCAACAGCCATTTTAGGATGGTGCAACTAGAAATCTAGATGCTATCAGCTGGCATAGCTGCAATCTAAGCTTAATGCCAAAAAACAAAGTCTTGTCTAAGCACTAAAGGCTACAAGTGCGAGTTACGGAAGTTAAATGAAATCTAAAAAGCAGGAAATATAGCTAAGGAAGCAAAGGCACACTCAGAAAAGCATCTCCTTAGTTCTCCTTTAAAAATGAAGGCAGAGAACATTATGGACCAGGACTGGAAACAAATGTCACGTGCATGTTACGGTATGTACTAAGAAGATTGCTACATTCTTGACACATGTTCTGTGTCCTGCCAGGGATAACATCAGAAGGAAAATTTCAGATGTGATGCGCGTTTATACTTTTGTGTATTTATATTTTGTTTTCTAAAAAAAAAATACCTAGAGCTTATGGAGAGGAACTAAGCCTGGTGTTGGCCAACAATTTGTTGTATTGGAATCTCTAATATTCAGTTATTTCCTTGGTGCCCAGTTCTGATACTGGACAGGAGTGAGCTAGACTGGAAGGAAAGTGCTGGAAACAATACTTTGCAAAACTTTGGCTCATTCCGCACATGCAGAATAATGCACTTTCAAACTGCTTTCAATGCTCTTTGAAGCTGTGCGGAATGGCAAAATCCACTTGCAAACAGTTGTGAAAGTGGTTTGAAAAAGCATTATTTTGCATGTGCGGAAGGGGCCTTTGCAACAAGGAAGGGCAGGGAAGGCAGCAGCATTTCATTCTCCTTGCTTATATGCTTCATTTGTGTTGGAAAACACACGTACTTCCATCCTCTCCTTAAGACATGAATGGGAGAACATATTTATACTGTGGACCTATCCCCGTCTCATCTAGTTTGGCCCTAAAGTTGGTGTGTGATGGCTAACTAACTTAACTTTTATCTCTCAAGTTGTGAGATATTCAGCGCATTGGCTGATCATATATATTTTCTGTGTCCACATCTGTGCAGGCAGGTTATTTACACCTGGATGCACTGTGGTCTTGGTATGGGGGTCTCTGGTCCAATAAAGTCTCCGGCTCTGCCCATGTTCAAAAGAAATCCAGGTGACCGTGTTAGTAAACATGCACTCAGGTGAGGAGAAACTTACATCAGTAATAGTGTTCAAAGCAGTGTCTGCACCAATGCTCAAATCAGAACCCGGTATATTGTTGGATACAGTTGCAGGAACCATAACCATGGGAATACAGAACTCTTCATAGGTCTCCCGGGCAGCAGAGAGTTCCAAAAGTCCCAGGTAGGCCTGGTGGGCATGTGATGAGTATGCAGAATTAGAAGGGAATAAACAGAGGACAAGGTTTAAATTGTAGCAATACAGATGAGGATCGGGCACAGATATTTGGCTACCATGACACACATGCATTGGCTGGAAACAGACAATAGCCTTTTTCCTCCCTTGAGAGTTCAAAAGAAGGGTTGTTTCTCATGGGTTTTCTTCTGGTTAAACAGGTTTTTAGTATTGTTTCAAAAACCTGCAATGTTTCATTGACCAGAGGGATTGAAAGTGGGACAAAATAAGTATGTGTGAACTCTACGGGAAGCAAGCCTTCTCTCAAGCCACTCCCAACGTTCCTAAAAACTATTGTCAGTTTCTTGCCACAGAGGGGCACTAGAAGAACGCCTTACATGAAACACAATACATAAAACGGAGACACGAAAAATACATCCAACATCAACTGTTATTACTAAACTTGTAAATATCCTTCTGGACAGTAATACAACACCACTAACATGTAAAGTCACTTTTTCCATTCATATATGATCACATTAGTCTTTTAACAGTGGTTGTCCTGGATTAAGAACCTCATGTTCAGGAAAGCCATCATTTAAACGTGGGACTGGGTTTCCTGAACAGGAATGTAGCTTTTGGCCATGTCTAATTCTTATGGGAAAATTCTTATGAGCCAATTATGTATGATTCGTTTTTCTAAGTGGCATCTCGAAGGGTGGAATCACAGGGCACAACAAATGTACTACTGCTTCTGAAATTGGCACCCTTACACCAGTGATTCTGGGCACAGTCTGCAGTTCTACAGGGCACTATTTGTGGACTGCATCCACAGTTAGTACAACAGATTCGGCACCTGCAGACATTGTCTGGCATTGACCTGCTAGAAGAATTTTCAAGACTTTTACGGAGCTCCTGGGGTAGAATACTATCTTTGCATACAGTGTACAGGGGTGGCCAACCTATGGCACTCCAGATGTTCATGTACTACAATTCCCATCAGCCCCTGCCAGCATGGCCAATTGGCCATGCTGGCAGGGGCTGATGGGAGTTGTAATCCATGAACATCTGGAGCACCATAGGTTGGCTACCCCTGGAGCTAGAATAACATCAGGCTTTGGGGAGAAGGCAGAGAGAACAGGGAACCCCTTGAGAGCTCTGGTTCAGAACAATGAGAAGTACACAATCATCCTTTCAATGGGCACGTACATGGAGGGAGGAGTGAATGTCACTTCAGATGTTCTGAAGAAGCACAGAGATAGGATCAGAAGGAAGTTCTTCTTCCTGTTGCCCCTCCATTTCTCCAAGCGTCCAAACTTATCCTTTCCATTTATGTCCCCAGTTGCACAGTTTTGGGCAGTTCCCCTTAAAAAAGCCAGGACTCACTTCAATACTTGGCTTGTGTTCAGCCCAGCGCTGTGTTCTGAAGTGCAGAAGTGGCCGGGGCTAAGCTTCCAGCACTGCTGGCCAAGGGGGTTCGGATTCTCCTTTGCTTCAGCACTGGCAGCAGTCCCATCTCTGCTAGTCTGGCGTGTTGTACCAATTTATATCAATATCTCAGCACTTTGGTCAACTTCCTCCATGGAAAATGAGGTTTCTCAAGCAGATATTTCAGTTCAAGGATGAGTGGAAATTTATACTGACTTCTGTACTACCCAAAAGGTTGGTTTCCAAAGAAATCCAATGAAATCCCCAATGCTAGTTTTGGGCCAACAGGAGCTGGAGGAAGGAGGACGTTCCATTTAAAGGCCAGTTGAACAGAAGCATTTAGCTCTGCTCCACTTGCCTGGCAAAGGTTACTACTATAGCTGTCGCTGGCCAAACAGTAGCTAATGCTGCCACAGCTACAGCTCAGAACTGGGTGTGACTGAAAGTCTGCTCGGAATTATTCCAGTTACAATTCTACCACCTGTTTCTACGCAATATTTCACATGGTAGGACGTGAATGACAAAGAGATTAGGTTTCCACCGAAGTCTTTTGGGGGTTTTACAGGTGAATCTTTGCGTAAGTTCCTGACCTCACCAAACATTGTTGATGTCGGAATTCTTTCTATGGTTTTGCCAACAAAGACACGACAGAGGAAACGAAGCAAAAATGGCGTACCTCAAATCCGCCTACAATTAGGAGGGCATTTATGTTATTAAAATTCATCTGTTCTGCGATATCCTTCAAATATTTTCCAGGGAGTGTGCTAAAATATCAGAGGGGAGAAGACACACTCAGTCACAATTATGATTAAAGCAAGACTTTGTTGTTGTTGTTGTTTTTCAAAATCGTAATGTTGACAACACTTTGAGAGTTAATACCAAATAACCCATACAATGTTCAGTGATGTCACACTTTTCTTTTCATCTGCTATAACATCAAGTCCGTATAGATTTCAACGCAGTAAATTACAGGCCAATATATAAATGTTAACCCCTGCTTGTTCAGTTTGCTGAAGGATACATTATACAATATTTTTACATTACCGTTTGGTGCCGAGAATTGAGCCTCCTTGGCCAGTCCAGCCCCCAACATCACCCCAGGTGATTTCCTTGATCTGTAATTTGAAGCCAAAAAGAAAGAGAATAAATGATTTTCTAAATGCTGCACAATTATTTCAAATAGATGGTGGACATTTCTGCAGCAGACACAAAGATTAGCTTTGTGAAGAATCAAACTTCAGTCAGTAACCAGATCAGTATTCCTGCTGCATTTAATTTCAGTTTAGTGTCTAAGTGCAAATCTGTGTATTTCCCCTATACATTCATTGCACCTTTCCAGAATCATGTATTTTTTATTCAATATGGTTTTAGCCCTCAGAGGTGTACATAGGATGGGGCAACCAGAGCATTTGAAGGGGGTGCCTTTGGCTGCCTAGCCTACTTTCCACCAAGAACTCCACTCCACACAATTCGTCTTCAGTTTTAAACTGCAGGTTCCGCCTCCTAAGTCCATCTGAGTGAAGCCTGCACCATCAAACTGTGGATTCAGCCTGGTCAGGTCCAGCTTTATACTGCTGGCTTTGCCCCAAAGCTCCCCCTCCAAAGTCAAGTGGACTTCACAGCGGAGCCAGCAGTATGATGCTGGACCCAGCCAGGCTGAGCCTGCAGTTCAATTTTGGGCTCAGCCTGGCCAGTCCAGGTTTTAACTGTAGTCTCTGCCTTCAAAGTCCATGTGGTCTTCAGAGATGGAGACCACAGCTGGAAGCTGCGCTTGGCCTTGCCGGGTCCAGCTTTGTACTTCTGGCTCCATCTCTGAAGTCCACTTGACTTTGGAGGGGGAGCTCTGGTGCTGTTTTCCATAGATATGTAATGATTTTCCTGTGTAATGGTTTTATATGTTGTAATGTAAAAGAACCCGCCAGGAACAGGAGCACTAACCATGTGCCACATACCCACATCATCAGTGGCGTACCTAGGGAAACTGGAGCCCTGGGCAAAACCTGAGTTTGATGCCCCCCCCATGGGTGGCCACCCTCCCCCACTGTGACCAAAATTTTTTTCCCACTAGGTCGTTTCAAAGTCACCATCACATTATAGAACATGCCCCAACTCACAAATCTGAACACAGCAATGGGCCATGCCACACAGCAGAAATAATTTTTTTTGAAAACATTTTCAAAATTCTTTCAAAATGTTTTATTACTGCTATGAAAACATTTTATGGTGTTGTATCCAGACCCCCCAATTGTGGGAAACAGCATCCCTTTCAATATTTAAACTGGGGACCCCAGATTCTCCCTTTAAGGTGGATTTAAAAGGAGAATCTGGGCTCCCTAGTTTAAACAAGTTATGCTGGAATCCACCCCCAAACAGCATCATTTTCAATGGTGGAGCCCAGATTCTCCTTTTAAATCCACCTTAAAAGGAGAATCTGGGCCCCCCAGTTTAAACAACATTGAAAGTGATGCTATTTTGGGGTGGATTCTCCCCCACCCTGAAACAGCATCACTTTCAATGTTTAAACTGGGGACCTCAGATTATTATTATTATTATTATTATTATTATTATTATTATTATTATTATTATTATTATTATTATTATTATTATTATTGTTGTTGTTGTTGTTGTTGTTGTTGTTGTTGTTGTTGTTAGGCATTGAGATAATAAAAGAAAGAAAGAAAACAAGCATTGGCAGGAAGGGTGTGGATTTAGAAGGAGAATCTGGGGAAATTTAGAAAGTGCCTGCATTCAGGGGCGCAATTTCAGAGTATATTCATGAGATCCTACTGGTTTGGTGATTCACCAGGTTTGGTGAAGTTTGGTTCAGGAGGTCCAAAGTTATGGAGCCTCAAAGGTGTAGCCCCCATCTCCTATTAGCTCCCATTGAAAACAATGGGGGATGGGGCACTACCTTTAGGAGTCCATAACTTTGGACTCCCTAAACCAAACCTCACCAAACCTGGGTGATATCATCAGGAGAGTCTCCCGAAAAATCCCTGAAATTTTGGTGCTGCTAGCCTAAAACCTGTGCCCTCTGCAGGCCAAAATGGAAAAAAAACAATGAAAATACAAAAACCCACAAACGAACCTGCATTTTTGGCACCCACCACAAGGAGGCGCCCTGGGCAACTGCCCACTTTGCCCAATAGGAGGAACGCCTCTGCACATCATGTGATATACTACCACTCTAAGTGGCAACACATAGGGGGAAAATGGCAGTGTGAAAGCATGTATTGACTAGAGAGCCATTTCAGTTTCCCTTAATTTTTATTTAATCTTTTCATAGCTATCTACTGAAAGGAATGGAATTCTGTAATTCCAGAAGGTATCACAATGTGATAAGGAGACAAGTGTTCCCTGCCGGATTTAGGCCAACTGCTGAAGTAGTTGAGAAGGAGGGCTTGAAGTTTTTCAAATTATAAACATAAAATGTAGGCATACTATAATAATGTATGTCATAAACATTTCCTTAATGTGAGAACAGAAATCAGTCTGCTAGAACAGAAAACATTGTATGATGGTTTACTTATCCCACCTTATCTACAGATACTTTACACTCCCACAGCTATTTTCAAGCAGGCAAACGGCCAAACATAGCCTCTTGCTAAGGTCACATGAAAGTTGTGCTCTGAACAAATAACATGGAAAAACATTCTCAAGAGGTATGCCAGAGGCAAAATCTTTTTATGAACATGGCTTTCTCTTGGAAAAATACTTAGGGTGTATTTACAACATAGAAAGAGCCGCTGAAGTGCAAATAAACATGATTCAGGATTGAGAGCAGTAAAAAGACTTAAATGGTTTATAACAGCCTTGCAAATAGTTAGGAGCCTACACATTTGATAGTTTACAAAACTGGTCTGCCTGACCTCTAGTGGCCAGGACAATACAGTCACGAGTCATTTGGGTCCCTAGTTTTCCAAGAATGCGTAAAAAAAATTATTGAGGAAATGTCAGTAATTTTTAAGAGCCTCCCTCAAAATTCTATTGTTTTAGATGATATTCCAGCGGTCGTATGTATGTATGTATGTATGTATGTATGTATGTATGTATGTATGTATGTATGTATGTATGTATTCATTCATTCATTCATTCATTCATTCATTCATTCATTCATTCATTCATGTATTAGATTTTGTAGACCGCCTCATCCACAAAGGGCTCTAGGCGGTTTCTGATTTATGATCCATTTAAATCTGCCTGTATTAAACTGTATTTTAATGGTGGGGAACTTTTAAAGTGGCTCACAGTTTGATATGGCAGGTACAAAAAAGCGTAAACATTACGAAAAAATAGAACAGAAAATATTTACTAACCTTCCCCTTGGAAAAGCCTTCAAATCCATCTGTGACAGCAAACATGGTATGTCCTTCGGTGATACCAATTCTTACGGCAGCGCGAACAGCAGCGTTCATCCCGGCTGCTGGAGCGCCTACATTTAAAACAGCTACATTGAAGTTACTCTGCAAGACAAGGAGAGAAAAATATCCTTAAGTGCATAACACACTTTGGAGGATACAATAATATGATTACACCAGAAAAAGACAGCCAACTCTGGACTGAAAGATTTAAAGTAAGCTATAGTGTAAAAAAAGAGAGGTTTTTAACATACTTGATTCAAACTTCAAGAACACTACTGCAAACAGACTGCAGCTCCAGCTATTTTGTACATATGGCATGAAAATCAGATCATATAATATTGTTAAAGCCAGGGTTCCTCTGCCTGTATGTAAACATTAGGCCAAGTGAAACCACCAAGACATTATTTTGAAAAACGTAAATAGGAAATGTGAAAGGAAAAACTACCAGACCATAGCCACACTGCCCGGAAAACCCACAGTAGTCAATAAGAGCACATGTTTGCATGAGTAGGTTGGGTTTTTTTCTAAATTCAGAATATTTTGCTGTCCTTTGTTTTTGACTTAGAAGCAATGCAAGCCATAAATACCATGGGTGCTAGGAATGACACGGACAACTGGACAGTCATTCAAAACGATATGATGGCTGGAGATCTCCTGAGATTACAACTGATCTCCAGGTGACATAAATCAATTCACCTGGGGAAAAAATGGCTGCTTTTGAAGGTGGACTCTGTGCCATTTTAACCCCATTCAAGTCCCTCCCCAAATCCTGCCCTTCTGAGGCATCATACCCAACATCTCCAGGTTTTTTCCAACCTGGAGTTGGCGACCTTATTCAATACATACCTTAGGAAGCTCTTCAGCTGATTTCTTGGTGGACAACAGCTTGTAAGTTTTCAAGTTATTCTCAAAACTCCTATATAAAAAAAAGCCAGTTACATTTAATCAAAAGTACAGTTTCATTTGTACGGAATAGAAGCAAGAAGTCTCCAGGTATATTTTTGTGAGTTCTCCATAGGAGTGTGATGGTCTCCTGGGAAGTGTAGTTCTCACCAGGCCGTTTTCAGCCTTAAGTGAACAGGCCGCTTTTTCCAGTCTGAACTAAGGTAATGGGGTGGGTGGGGACGGGACACCGGAAAACGCAGAATGCGCACCAGGCGCAGTATGGCCCAGCTACGCCTCTGCATCATCCCCTGCGTCAGTAATGACCCAATGCTTGTACAGGGGACTCCTTTACCTTCACACAAATTTTAAAAATAGGCCACTGGAAAGCAATACAATATTGTCTTGGCTAGCACACATGAAAAACACTATCATACTTTCCACGCAGCTGCACAGCCTCCAGAAATTTTCTTCCATCCATGGCTTTCTGTACTTCTTGGGTCTTTTGAAATTGAACAAAGAATAGATTTTCAAAGATTAGGAACGAACCGTTTATTGCAGTCAAAGACCAGCACAAAAATAAATCCATTATCACAAATGTTACATTAACGTTTGATTAACTCTAATAAAAGAAGCCAATATGAGTCATTAGAAAGCTACAACAGACTCTAGAGATGCACAGAATCTGGACAGTTTATTTGTGATTTACCTGGAATTTTTGGAAGAACAGAAGTAATGAAATCATGCCTGAGATCATAGTAAAAAGGTCAATAAAATAAAATGCGCTCAGTAGTTCAAACTTCCCTACTTGCGCAAGCGTTTACACATTCCCAGTAAGGTGCGCCCCATTTCTCCCACTTTTCAAACATTAGTAAATCATGCCTTCTTACAGGTCCCAAAACCGTAAGCAGTTCAGAAACGGTAACAGGTGCTAGTGGCACCAATCTTGGCCATGTGATTAGACTGCTTAAATCTGAATGACTTCAGTGGTACTTTAAACAGCCTTCCTCTGTGCAGCCTTGCAATTACTGTTTGGTTGTGTTACAGGCAAATTAAATTTTTCTGAGGCTTTCATAGGAGATACGATTTAATGTTCACTGTATTCTTTTATAGGTGAATTGTCTGGATTCAGCATTTGAGAAAGATTGGATAATTTAGAAACAGAAATTATTACAGAGAAAGGAAGTCTTTCAATGGATTCCTGGTATTATGATATTCATTACAGGATGGTGCCATACAGAATGATTTGTTTCAACAAAGTGCTTACTAATAGCTAGACTCTATTTCTGGTATGTGCAGAACAGGGAGCGTCTACTGCATTCAAGAAAAGCTACAAGTGTGTCAAGACAGAAAGGGATCAACCCTTGTTAAGTCGTCTCATAATCCTACTCAGATCTATTCACTGGGGCTCGCTTCCGGGAAAGTGTTCTTAGGATTCCACTGAAAACCCCCACCAAGATAATAAGCAGAATGCTGTGATGTTGTAAGGATTACAAAAATAATTGCCAACGATGGAAACTGAGTACTGCTACTGAAGGCATGATTAGAGTACACTGGGCCAAAGGAAGATGATCCTTTTGCCCATATCTCCCCCTGCGCTCTAAGCAAGAACTGTCCATGGACTGCTACCAATGGCATAGTGTCAATGAACTAGTAAAATGGCTCCCTGCCAACAACTCACCATCTGCACACACTCCATTAAGGGCAGGCGGACAGCTTGGTTTCCAGACAGGGACACGACACAGGCTGGAGTTTTAGGTGTAGCCTCTAGAAGGGCAAGGACAGCTTCCACACCCATGCGGCTCGCCTGAAAACAAGACAGACATTCACAGGTCTCTCATTGTACAAGCGATATTTTGATGAGAACGTGACAACTTGGACTCCAACACCTATGAGTGAACTGCTGGCTTTTTTTTTTTTTGCTGTTAACATCACCCTGATAAAATTAGAATTCATGAAGAAACAGGAAGACAGGGATTCCTCGACTATAAACCAATATCAGAGTTTCCTTTAAAATCTGGTGGGGAACCTACAACAAAGCAAAGAACTTATCATACTCGTGCATATAATTCCACAAGTGATCAAGTAGACTCTCTTTAGACTTACGAGGCCTCCCTTTCCATGGTATTTGTAAATCTAAATATACCCTTCAAAGCAGTGGTTCTCAACCTGGGGGTCAGGACCCCTTTGGGGGGTCGAATGACCCTTCAACAGGGGTCGCCTAAAACTCTCTGCATCAGTGTTCTCCATGGGGCTTTCCACACTGACAGAGTTGTACTGGTTTCTACCTAGGTTCGCCTCAGTGAATCCCCACTGCAACCAAGCTCAACGTTGTTTTGTCTCAGTTCCCTCCCACCCCTCAGAACTGTGACATCCCTGTCACAGTTATGAACTGCACCTTTCTGCTGGAACAAGGTTGATACCGCTTCGAAGGTCGGACGCATTGAAACGACACCTCATCCGTTCAACCAATCACAAGCCACTTTTGTGGCATGCGCAGAACGGGAGAGTCATGGCGGGCAGAAAGCGCATGTAACTGTAAACTGTAAACTGTAAAAACTGTAAAAAAAAACGCTCCCGCAGTAACACAAGCGCCAATCACAATCGAGGAGCGAAACAGGCACCAAGATGATCCCGCCCATTTAGCTCGGTTCCAGGGGGCCAACTCAGTTGCTGTGCGGACAGCCTGGAATCGCCCCCCACTGAAGGGAACCGAGTCGACCTTAGCTCCCTTCTGTAGTGCGAAAGCCTCCCTCTGTAAAATGGATAAATGTTAGGGTTGGAGGTCACCACAACACAAGGAACTGTATTAAAGGGTCGCGGCATTAGGAAGGTCGAGAACCACTGATCTTGAAAGAGTCACATGCTATACCCTGATGAGCTGCTAGCTGTGCTCATAAATCTAGAACAAAGTTGGACCAAAATGTCCTGTTGTCAAACCCCAGTACCACAGACACTCCTTCCAGTCTCTTTTATCTATGGAGTCAGCAGTTTAGATAAGAACCTTCAGAGGACTGAAAGCGATTGGTTGCGTTCACTCACCAAAATCCTATCAAAAGCAGAGGGGGTGCCTCCTCTTTGAACATGGCCAAGGATAGTTACACGGGTATCATATCCCAGCCGCTGCACCACAAGCTGCAGAAGAGAACCAAGTGCAGGTTAAAGAAAGGTTTGCAAATCACAACAGGTGTTTTCACACCAGCATCTTACGGTGCAAAAACAAGGCATTAAAATCCTAGCAAACTTTGAAGGATGCATAGCATACATAGAGCTAATGATAATTTCGAATCCACACCAATCCCATTAGTTCTAAGGATGCTGACCTAAATTCCTTACACTTAGGCAGGAAGCAGCCAAACATTTAAAGAACTGCAGGCAATGAAGCTGAAAATTCAACCTGTCCAAAACGGGAATAAAGGACATGAGTTCTGTCACATGCCAACTTAACTTAAAAAAAAAAAGAATGATAATTTGTCTCTGGCCTGAAACAACATTTCCTATAACAGTAAAAATAAAACATTTTGGTGAAATTGTGCAATCAAAGAGAGGAACAATTTTTTTAAAAAGCCTATGACACATCTTAGACAGCTGAGGTAAAAATATCTACTGCTGAATGTGGAGGCATAGCAACAGATCCAAGAGTAGAGGAAGGTGCCCTGTCTCATTCCTTGTTGAAGTTATTCTCTGCCTCTCAACTCTAGATCTGAAAGAACGTTCCTTTCTGTCCAGATAGACCATGAAAAAATTGCCCCTCTCAGTTTAGGCTTTTCGAAATAATTCAGGTTATTTCGCGAGACCAAGGCCCCTTCCGCACATGCAGAATAATGCACTTTCAGTCCACTTTCACAATTGTTTGTAAGTGGATTTTACTATTCTGCACAGCTGCCAAGTGCTTTGAAAGTGGATAGAAAGTGCATTAGTTTGCACGTGCAGAAGGGGCTCAAGAATGTAAATCCAACCCGTCTCCACCCACCTCACCTCAGCAGAGGGGGCTTGAAAAGAGGATCTTAACTGGCTGGCTGGACAATATGAGAGGAGGTGGACCTGTATCATCAGTAAATTGTGTAGCTGGGAGTTTGAGACTTACATCCTTAATTTGCTCTGACGTGATAGCTTTGTTATGGCAATCAATGGCGCCTTCTGCTACAATTATAATATTCAATCTTTTCTTTCGTGCACGGTTCTAGGAAGAAAGAGACACAAAAACATCTGACTAAGCATCACAAGCAAAGAGTTGAACATCATTTTTGGTTGCACTTAGAAAGTGTCTTAAAATAATTTCTACTATATCTCTGTTTAAATCAACCCTTGGCCCCTACCCAACTGCTGTTTTGAAATGAACACAAACTGAACTCAAACTAACTGATGCTAGGAGTCTGAAAGCAGAGTTAAGTAAAATAAAACAGGTTATCAAAATCACATAATAACTTATTGTCTCAGGCATCCCTTTATGTTTGCCACAGACCCCAGCACCTTCCAGAGGATTCTGGGAGTTAAGAAAGCAACAAAGGGCTGAAATCACTGTAATAAACAGCAAGATGAAAATGCAGCCAGATCTGCCCAATGAATGTGCCCTCCAACAAATGTCCTTTATATTAAGACAATTTTAAACACTTTCTGAAATGCAGAAAAAGTGAAGGCACCCTCTTCAACCCACCTGGAAAAGCCTGAGAGAAAGAAAGAATGAGCATTTGGGTGCTGTGTGGTTTCCGGGCTGTATGGCCGTGTTCTAGCAGCATTCTCTCCTGATGAAGATCTGAAGATCCTCTGAAGTTGCCAGCCACAGATGCAGGCAAAACGTCAGGAGAGAATGCTGCTAGAACACGGCCATACAGCCCGGAAACCACACAGTACCCAAGTGATTTTGGCTGTGAAATCCTTCGACAATACAAAGAATGAGCAATTTTCAGATTGTAGAAGAAGAAGAAGAAGAAGAAGAAGAAGAAGAAGAAGAAGAAGAAGAAGAAGAAGAAGAAGAAGAAGAAGAAGAAGAAGAAGAAGAAGAAGAAGAAGAAGAAGAAGAAGAAGAAGAAGAAGAAGAAGAGGAGGAGGAGGAGGAGGAGGAGGAGGAGGAGGAGGAGGAGGAAGAGGAAGAGGAGGAGGAGGAGTTTGGATTTATATCCTCCTTTTTCTCCTATGGGAGACTCAAAGGGGCTTGCAATCTCCTTGCCCTTCCCCCCTCACAACAAACACCCTGTGAGGTGGGTGGGGCTCAGAGAGCTCCGAAAAGCTGTGACTAGCCCAAGGTCACTCAGCTGGCATGTGTGGGAGTGCACAGGCTAATCTGAATTCCCCAGATAAGCCTCCACAGCTAAAGTGGCAGAGCAGGGAATCAAACCCGGTTCCTCCAGATTAGAATGCACCTGCTCTTAACCACTACACCACTGCTGTAGTAAGCTGATGCTTAATAACTTTCTCTCCCTTTGGGCATTAATGTTGCCCTGTTTGTACTAAGATTGTAAACTGGAGTACACCCAACACAAAACTGTCAGGTTGTTTCCCACCAGTCTGCTCAGCCAATAGGAAGACCTTCCTCCAACATCAAAACTCCCCCACCAGAAGAAGAGGCTCTGAAGCCTCTCTTCACTACAGAAAGGTGATGTAGTTAGCTAAGGATACAACCCGGTAAATTTTACCTCAGCCAGAATCAGCAAATCAGTCCTTTCTGGTATGTCAGCCCTGTAAACTGGCATCACCTCTAGTCTGTCTGAACCAAACTTCAACTTGTTCTGCTTCAGCTATTTGAAAACAGCACCCAGATACCTGCTCAGCATGAAAATGGATGCTGCTCCTTTTGTTAATGAAATCAAAATGGGGGCGTCATCAGCACATTAATGGCACAGGGGAAAACAGAGAACCCTGCGGTACACAGTTTATCCCACAATCCTGACTCAGTTTTTCTTAAGAGACCCTCCTTCTTCCTCATTAAAAAAATCATTTCATTGTTTTTGATCTCTATTCAAACCTTTGGTATGCCACCATACAGGTGTCCTTTTTTCCAAGAATAGAGATATCACAAAGCCAAATAGATTTATGCTTGTAATAATATCACTGAAGAAGGATGACTATTTGAAACAAATTAACACCAAAACATTAACACCAAAGGGGCAGCAATGGAGTGCTCCTGCTACCTGAATGTCCCTGAGAGAAAATAAGATGCCTGAATGTGTATCAGGGAGTGTGACTTGTATCTGTGATGTCCGGATAAAAAACACAGCTGGAAAATGCATACCCAAAAGGTCATCAAAAAGGGGTGCATTTCACAGGGGGACAAAGTGTTCATGGGACAGGATCCCAATTTTAGCTCAACCTCAAGGACAAGTTGTTTTT
Source organism: Sphaerodactylus townsendi (assembly GCF_021028975.2). NCBI lineage: Eukaryota > Metazoa > Chordata > Lepidosauria > Squamata > Sphaerodactylidae > Sphaerodactylus > Sphaerodactylus townsendi. Next base: position 64,322,093 of record NC_059435.1, read on the forward strand.
CAAGGAAGTTATTAGTGATCTGTCTGGGTCCCTCAGGACACAGTAAAAAAAAAACTGCAATAAAAGTTTACCTCAGAAAGTCTCATGCACATCTGATCTTCCCATCCTTGCTCAGGTGGGTATTCCGGAATAAAAACCCAATCTGCACCACAGGCTAAGGCACTAACAAGAGCTAGGTACCTAGGACAGAGTCAGAAAATTCAAGTAAGTTCAGGAAGCAGACTTTGCTGAAATGTTTACTGCTGAGGAAAATACGTACCCACAGTGTCTTCCCATCACTTCCAGGACGAAAGTCCTCTGATGGCTAGAAAACAGATCAGAACATTATTATTTATTTATTTAAATATTTATATCCCACCTTTCTTCATAGGTTATTCTGGGATTTAACCACCTCATCAGGAAGCACAAATGCAACACACGTGTATCTGCTTTCAATGAAGCAGAAAGGAAGGCATGCAGTTATGTAAACATTTGGCATGAATTCATCACGTTGTAGTTCTTTGGACCCTACTCCATGTTATCGGCAGGATTAGGGCAGGGTGTCATTGGGAAAAAGCACAATGTAACTCCATGATAAAATGTTTCTATAGAGCACGTGCTATGGAAAGAGAAAAAAAAAGCTTGGAAGTTGCCATTTGTGTCAGGTTGCCTTAAGAGATCTCTGTGTAAATGACCTTCTGTGGAGCCCTCCAAAAAGTTATAATGAACCTCACAACGATACACTGTTATGTTACATGAAACCCCAGGCATTTCAGCCATCACTAGAGCTGTCCATTAGCTGCATTTAAAATGTGAACAGCTATTCAAAGGCCCTTTCCAAGATCAGAGTACCTTTGAGCAGTGGTCATGATCGCATCCACAACTTCAATGATTCTGTGCAAGGCGGAGTCGGTGCCAATGGTCATATCCGTGCCACAGAAGTCATTATCAATGGAGCCGACCATTCCCACAATGTTGAGGTAAGAGTACTTCTTCACAGCTTCGTCGTCAATCTCACCTGCCAAAAAGAACAGCTGCGAAATATATATCCAAACATTTGATGAATGCACTACTGCATCTCCAAAAAGCTTTTATAAAAAATTTGTTGCTATTATGTGGGGGAAAAGATAGTCCACTAACAGCCCCATCCAAACCTGGAGGTGGCGGGACATGGCACCACACGGTGCCCCCCCACTGCCTTCAATGGGGCTTTCCAGCGATCCAGGAAGTTCAGAAAAGCTCCAAAACTGTCACGTAGGATTTAAAGGACATATGCCTCCAAAAGGTCAGCATACGTCTGAGGGCTAGTGTGCTACATAACCGGTGCTAACTGCCCCCCCCCCCCCGGAATGCCCTGTTCCCTTCCCCCCCGCCCACATACACACACTGATGTTGAGCAGAGGCGTAGCTACCATGGGGACATCCGGGGACAAGCGCCCCGGGCGCCACCTTGTGGTGGGCGGAAAAATTGCAGGTTCGTTAGTGGCTTTTTCTATTTTCCAGGGTTTTTCCCATTTTTGGCCTGCAGGGGGCGCAGCTTTAGGCTAGCAGCACCAAGAATTTTCCAGAGACTATTGTCAGGTGGACTCTCCTGATGATACCCGCCACGTTTGGTGCAGTTTGGTTCAGGGGGTCCACAGCTATGGACCCCCCAAAATGGAATTGACCCCATACTCACATTTGTTTCCAATGGGAGCTAATAGTAAAATGGGGCTACCAATTTTTGAGGGTCCATAACTTTGGACCACCTGAATCAAAGCACTTCACTGCTATTTCTTTGGTGAGTACCATTAAGGATATTCTCCTGCTGACCCACCACCTGAGGTTTTGGTGAAGGATTTGGTTCAGGGGGGTCCCAAAGTTATATGCGACCCCCCAAAGAGATGCTCCATCCCCATTCCAATGGAAGCTAATGGTAGATGGGGCTGCCCTTTTGAGGGTCCATAACTTTGGAAGCTTCCCTGAACTTTCAAACTTCACTAAATCCTTGCAGTGAGTTTAATCAGAAGGAGTCTTCTGAAGATAGCCTAAAAGTTTGGTGTAACTGTTAAGCTTTAAACATTGCTCCCCTGACAGGCACCCTCTGGGTAAATTTTCCCCAGGTTCTCTCTTTAAAATCCACCTCCTTTGGAGTGGGATTTAAAGGGAGAATCTAGGCTCTTTGTGATTGAAACATTGGAAGAGTATTGTTGGGAAGGCTTTCAAAAACCAGATTCAACTGGTGAAGTTGTGGAGTTTTACAGGCTGTGTAGCCGTGGTCTGATAGATCTTGTTCCTAAGCGTTTTAGCTTCTGAATCTGTGGGCTGGCATCTTCAGGAGGGTGTATCACAGAGAGAAGTCTGTTATAAAGAGAAGGCTGGACACAGTGTATAATAGACTTTCTCTCACCTGTGATTCCCACACCTCTGAAAAATACCAGCCACAGATGCAGGAATGAAACATTAGGAACAAGATACGCAGACCACGGCCACACAGCTTCCAGAAAACCTTTACAATAATCTCAACATTGAAAATGATGCTGTTTGGGGTGGGAATCCTAATTCCTGGAAACAGCATCACTTTCTTAATGTTATTGTTGTAAACTAGGGCGCCAAGTGTATCCCCTTAAGGTGGACTGATAAGGAGAATGTGGGCTCTGTAGTTTAAACAACATTAACAGTGATGCTGTTTCAGGGTGGATTCCCGCGTCTTCAAAAAATAGCATTACTTTCAATGTTGTTTAAACTAGGGAGCCCTGGGTGTGTTCAGATTTGTGTGTTGGGCCATGTTCTATAATGCGATGGTGACTTTGAGATGACCTGGTGCAAAAAAATGTTGTTTGGTAGAGTGTGGGTGGGGGAGGAGATGCTACATAACTAGCAAATGGGACGCAAAACTCAGATTTTGCCCCGGGCTCCATTTACCCTAGCTACACCTAGGGTGTAGCTCCATTTACCCTAGCTCAAATTTCCAGATTTTGCAGCAGCAGGACTTAGATGTGGGATGTCGCGTGACCTCCACAAAGAGTAAGTAGGAGTTAGCCTTAACTCAGGGAGGTGATTGAATGTGCTGAAAGGCCTGCTTTTGCACTCCCTTCGAGCCCTTTCAGTTTCCCCTTCCCTTTGGATGGGGCTATCTAGATGAATACAACTTTTGTACTGAATGAGAACTATTTCCTGCTTCAGACTAAGTATATCTGGGTAGGTTTGCTCAGTGGCTAGATGGGATATCTCCTAGGAATCCTATTCAAGTCCTGCCAAGTTCCATACAGACAGATGAGACGCAGGTAATAAATATGTGTCAAATGCAGGGGGAAAGAGTAGACGAAGAGCAGTTACGTTCTTTTGACAGGATACTTTTGTTCCCCCTTTTTCAAATCATGTAACAGGTTGGATCGCAGCTTCTTTTAACAACCTTACTTCAAGGGAAATCCCCCCAGAAGCTTCGCAGCAAAACTTACCTTTTCTGGCCAGCTCATCTAACAGTCCACTCCACTCTTCACGAAAGAGGTTAGCACCTGTTAAGCTGCCATCCCCACCAATCACACAGAGGTTAGTAATTCCACGCTTCACCAGGTTGCAGGCTGCCTTCAAACGGCCTTCCCGGGTCCGAAAAGCTTTGCAGCGTGCGCTGCCAATCACTGTTCCCCCCTATAAGAGAAAAAAATAGGGTTCTGTTTCTATTTGGGTGCTGTGGGACGTGCATATTTATCTTGTATTTTAATTTTTCTTGCTTTTCTCCCAAGACTCACCAAGTCAACTGGGGAAAAAATTCCCACTCCCTTTGCCATAAGCACCACAAGTCTACAAGTGAGTCACCTTGCATTGGAAGAATATGGTCTAGGGCAGTGATGGCGAACCTATGGCACGGGTGCCAGAGGTGGCACTCTGAGCCCTCTCTGTGGACACGCGCACACAGAGTTCATCATGTGGGGGGGAATCATCCCCCCCCAACACATCTAGGCTGGCCTGGGCCACTGGACTTGATGTGCGTGCACCTCAGCGGGCAGGGAGGACTCGGCTGGCAGGCCTGGTGCCTGTGCTCCAGGTGGCTGCTGCTTGGGGGTGGTGGTGGTGGCAGAGATGCTAGAGGGGCGCAGAGCGGCGCATGTGGGACTTGCTGGAGGCTACAGCAGGCTGGCCCCTGCTTGAGGGGATTATTCACGGAGTTAGGAGATTGCTGTGGTTGGCACTTTGCTTAATAGAAATAAGGAGGTGGGGTTTGGAGTTTGCCAGTTTGGGCTTTCGGATTCTCCAAAAGGTTAGCATCATCTACTGGTCTAGGCGAAAAGACTGAGTAGGTGGATTGTGCACTATAGGCTTTAGGTTCCTTTTTTCTTTTTTATCCATTTGGCTAAAATAAGAGCATCATTTTCTTGACCTGTGAAGCTGAAAACACTTTCACCCACCACTGTTTCCTCTGTGACTCGGTGATGATAGATCAACCAGTTTATTCTTGTGACAATTCATAGCCACTGTTTGTCTGATATACCCTCGCTGCGGAAGTAGTGTGATAATTTTCTACAGGGAACATTTCACTTTCTAACAACACTTGGCAGGCATCAGGAAAAATGTCAGCGGGCCCCATGGTACTTATGGGCACCCCACTGGTGACCCAGAGTGAAGCCTCGTCTCACCCAGTATCTATCAGGCCATTAATCAAGATCTCCCGGTTATTAGTCAGCTTGCCTTGAGCCATAAAGGATCCTATCACATTAGTATTCTGCCAAAGAATGAACTTTACCCACATTTGCATTCTCCACAAACAGAAGTCTGCCTCGACAGTACAATGAAGGTGACTTAGAGTTGCTCTCCGAAGTCGTGAGTCACCAGCCTCATCAAAAACGTCCTCCTGGAAAATTGCCCTCTGCTTATTTACTTGGAAATGTTTCCAGGACCCTGAACATCCTCTCGACTCCTTTGACCAGTCAGAGATTGTTCCTGACTCGTCCCCATTGGCTTTTTGCCTCTTTCCAAATATGGGCCATTTTTTACTCAGACTCTTTGCCCGGTTACTGGGGACAAAACCTGCCAGCAAAGCGAGCTTTTTCCTGCCCAGGTCTACTGTTGTTATGAATGGGGAACCCTTCATTGCAGACCCCGGTCACATGTCTCTGCTGCTGCTCTTCTTGGAATTACTTTGAATTATGTGTGGCTTGGATACTTGGACGTCTGCCTGGGTATTCATAGCCGCCCTTTACCTTCTTGTCTGACTGCTTTGACCCATTTTCCAGTATGTAGGTGCTTGGAACAGTTGATATTCCAATACATTTTGACCACTTGACATTGGGGGTCAAGATATTTGCATTTTTTCCCCTCAACATTTCCCTCTTCACTCTAACTGGTTTCTCAGTAATCCTCCCCAGCAATGTTCCCTGTAAGCTGCGTGGTCGCGCAGGCACCATATTGGAATTGCACAGATTGGGTGGTTGCCCATGCTGGCAGGGGCTGATGGGAATTGTAGTCCATAACATCTGAAGTGCCAAAGGTTCACCACCATGGGGTTAGAGGGACTACTGCTTCCAAGCATACAGAGGCACCTTGCCACTTCGATAAAACGTTATGACTGTTTCTGTGGGTCAGGTATAGAACCTAAACTAGCAGCTCTTTGGAGCAAGAGGAAGCTGAAAAGATTTCTTTCTTATGCTCAGGCTAGTTTAATGTGTGTTCGGGCTCAAATGGGACAATGGGCCACAGTCACTGACATATGCCTTGTGCCTGTTTCTTCCTCATCACATGCAGCAACTGGCCACACTGACTATTGAAAGCTGTGACATTTCACCTAAGAAAAATGATTTAGGTCTGACAATTATCTTCCTTGCATTATTACTGCACTTCCGCTTTCCTTTCCTTTTTATGCCATCTAGTTATTAACAAGTTTTTTATGTTTGTATTGCTTTTATCTATATATCTAAAAAGCAAACCGTGCATTTGTTAGTGATGGTATAACTCAGTAACTGCTGGGCCAATTCCTCTGAAAATTCCCAGCCACTATAGTCAGCCAGGCGAGAGTGTTTTTAGATGTTCACATACCTGAAATTTCACACCTGGCCCAGGTAAAACACCTTTTTCCTGGCGCTCCATGGTGAAGGACATGCAGCTGCCTGTGTGTAACTGTCACCCTTAGAATGTTCGTGCAGCTTAGAATGTTCACTCAGATGGCGAAATATGAGCAGTGAAAACAGTACATAGGCCATAACTTTCGAGGTGGAAGTGAAACACATACACTGCGTTGCCCGTGTGAAGGCGATCAGGTGAGGAGTTCCCTCCTCTCTGCATGAGGTACCTTTCACTCTCTGTGCCTCACCCACTACTACCACACAACACACCTACTCTCATACACATTCAGCGGAGGGAGAGGGAAGGGACGGAGGGGGAGGCGTGCAAGGAAAGAGAAGTGAGGGAGGGGACAGAAAATGAGGGGTGGCATGCAAGGGAGGGGAGGAAGCAGGCCCAGCATCTGGATATGACCCACCCACCCTAGCGGAGGGAGAGGGAAGGGTCTGTTCCTTTCCCATTTCACCACAATAACCCACAGCAACGTATGGCCGGGTACCGCTAGTCATTTTATATTTTTATATATATGTAAGCCACCTTGAGTCCCTTGGGAGATTTATATATAAAACTGATACTGGTATTTCTTTCTACCACATCCTCAGCATTCCTACTAGGTATACAAACGCAGTGAAATTGGATATCCGGAAGCAAAAGCAACTCAGATGAGCCTTATGAAAGACACAATTGTCTGGGTGAGTTGGACCTGCAATTATGAAATTATCAAGCTCCTTGCTAATTTTTGATGATATTGTTGTCCTTGACAGAAGATCCATCACCTATCAGCAGCATGAGTGGAATGTTTCATGGTAACAAGGAACGCCAATGATATTCCTTTACTGAAAAACTGTTAACGATTGATTGAACAGTCCTAATCCTTCTTCTCTGAGGCAGGAGATGGAACCAAAGCCATGCCTAGAGTTTGCCCTCGAAACTATGACAATCTGCTTGGGCGCTAAGCTCTTTTGATTCCAAAACATCTCTTGGCAACGCTGTGGTCTTACGTGATGCAGTTCACAGCAGGCAGGGAATTGCCAGAGGAAGGCAGAGAAGAGGCATGGAACTTGCCTCCAACAACAGGAACACCATTTAGACCAATAGTAATACTGTCATGAAAGCAAGCAAGCAACTTAAGAAGCTGACACACTAAAAGTGGGGGGGGGGGGGGGCTGAGAGAAAAGTAGAAGAATGAACCAAAGCTCTACTACTTAACCAGACCATAAATGCTACTCCATTGCTCATCTTGTGCAGTGGATGTTCCCAACGCAGAAGAGAATCAGGAGTCAGGGATAGAACCGAAACTAGGCAGAACCTGGCTAATGAAGCAGACCACATGAACACAGGAAATACTGGAGAGGAACAGATAACTGGAATCCAAAATATACATATTTCGGACTTTCTTTCAAGGCAGAACATCTAGTACTGAGTCAAAAGTCTACACAGGGCTACACATTTTCCTTAATTATTCTGATTTTAACCTTTAAACATTCGGGGCCTGCTTAAACATTGTCCTTGATTTGTTTCTTACCACTTGGAGGATGCTTGAGACACTTTCCCATGAAACTTCAGCAATGTTGTCACCTCCATCAACCATGCCTTGGTATCCCTGTAGAAAAAGGGAAACACTTTAGAAGCCTGATGAGCAAAAACAAACATCTAAGCAAGGTTAAAATTAATGCCGAGTTTGAACATTGGCTTAAGAAATCTAGCTCCAAATTCTGTCTTCGGTATCTGTCATACATCCTAATATAGAAATGAAGTTAGATTTGTTTGGTGGAGTTTTGGTTTGTTTGGTGAACTTTGGGTTTGTTTTTAGATTAAGAGTAAGTGCCATGGTCAATTTCACTAATCAATACAGTACAATAACTGCTGATAGTTGGAATTCTGGGTGGGGGGGGGGTAATTTCCATCAATCCTTGCTCAATCTCGGCTAAGAAAAACAATAACTTCAAGAACCTTCAGAAATAACAATGACCCTGACTATTTTAGAAGCATTTGCATATACCCCCCCTCAAGAACATGCAGCAAAAAAGGATTTTAGATTCTAGAGATTTTCCAGTGGGCAAAATACATGTATATGCATATTTAAATTATTTACATGCAGTGATTAAGAGGGGTGCACTCTAATTTGCAAAACCAGGTTTGATTCTGTCAGGGGAATGCTATCTAGGTGATTGAGTTGCATTCCCGGAACTGTGCAACTGCTTAAATAACAAATTGCTGCTGCTAGAAAGATATATGTAACCAGCCTGCTATATGCATCCACTGCCATCTATGCATTCTTTCCTTGATCTTTACTTATGGCTTCACACGCTTTGTAGACAGCTAGGCTTGCCCTGGTACTCCTGTCCCATGGGAACTGTGTACTTCTATTATCTCGTAGGTCAGGAAGCCAGGTGGCTTTCTCTTGCTTTGTGCAGCTGACCTTGGGACACCTTAGCTCCAAAGACTATTTTTTCTCAAACTCTTGGGAAAATGGGAGGGGGGTTCTCTACGGGGGATAAAGGGGACTGTGAATGCCAGCTTTGTCAGAACTGGCTTTGCCAAGTGTGGTGGTTCAATGCCTATTCAATAAATGCTACTGATCAATACTTCAGAGTCCATTTATTGGCTTAAAGTTGCAAGACTTAACATATTCCCTGCTTCACCACATGAGTGGCAGACTCTAATCTGTGGTTTCCTCACTCCTCCACAAGAACCCTGCTGGGTGACCCTGGGCTACTCATAATTCTCTCAGAACACTCTCAGCCCCACCTCCCTCACAAAGTGTCTGTTGAGGGGAGGAGAAAGAAAGGTGATTTTAAGTTGCTTTGAGACTCCATAAATATAGAAAAAAGCATGGTATAAAAACCAACTCTTCTTCTTGGGGACACTTGGTTTGAGTAGGTTTAGTGTTTGTGAAAACATTAAAATCCTAACCATGCTTTTCCATGTCATTTCTTCATAGACGGTTTTTAGAACAGCAGTTGGTTCTATTTACTATTAGGTAGTGTATGATTTCCCTGTATGTCTAAGAGGATGCTTGTCATAAAAAGAAACTGTCATGAAACCTCAGTTAAGATATAAAAGCTTCATCCAAGAATGATACCGGAAGAGAAACAGTTAGTTTCAAAATATTCTTTGACTTTATCTCAAATGTTTCCAAAATGTGATTCTGATCATTCACTATGTGGAGAAGGGCTAATTTCTAGTGGTGTTTGGATACATGGACCTGTTGTATATTAGATCCAACCAACTGGTTTGACTAGTCTTACAGCACCTAGAAAATGAGGTCTCTTTCAGAAGTGGAACATAAATCTTTTAACCGAAAACCCTTGAGAAACAAGCTTAGATCATCATAAATCAAAGCATTTAAGATCAGTGAATCAGACCAATAACCTGTCTAGTTTTACATAGTTGGCCAACCACTTGTGGAAGTTCAAACAGAACATACAGACCAGGGGCCTTCTCTGCTGATGCCTGCCCACACTGGTATTCAAACATTTGTTCCCTGCATATATGAAGACTCCCTTCAATCACTATCATTATTAGCAATTGATAGAACTTTCTTTCATGATTCTGACTAACCCCCTTTTAAAGCCATCTATGCTTGTGGTCATCACTACCCCCACTAACAGGAAATTCCAACATTTTGTTACTCATTGTGTAAAGGAGAATCTGAAACTATTTTTCAACCATTTCACTGGGTGGACCTCAATTCCATCACTATGGGATAATTTTACAAACCTTTACCACTTCTCTCTTTAGCCATCTCTTTTTAGACCAAAAAGTCCCAATCTTTCCTTATTTATTCTACCACTTACGGTACCTATGGCCCATTAAAGACAGCCCAACCTTATGTTTGTACAGAAGAAACACAGCAAAAGATTCAGATGTCCACCTAGACCAATGTCAAAGCCCGCATCCGCCATCCTAACCACCTTTCAATCCTTTTTTAATTTTACTAGTAAGTTGCTTTGTTTAGGTTACAGTGGGTTCAGCTGACTTCGATACAAAAGGTAGTTTTCGTTCCAGTCAGCTGATCTATGGCAGAATTGGTTCGGTGTATCAGTGTTAATAGTTATTGGTTATGTGCAAATGTCTTGGCACCTACGTCACTATGTGACCACCTCATTGTAATGTCAGACCTTCTATATGTATTTTGATTTTGGGGACACCTTTGAAAGCACAGTTCTGATCTCTATTAGATTGCTCTCTGCACCAAAAATAAACCTACATTTTTTCATTACTGATGCCTTACTTGGACAAACACCCTAAAATAAGCAATCAGGCCATCAGCACCAAACTCCAAAGGCCAACACAGTCTCACACTAATATCTTTGTGTAGTATGTGTGACAGTTGCTCTCCACATCAGTATAAAGATGTTTAACGTTATACCATACTCAATGTATGCCACTGCCATGTGGAGTTATTCTCTCATCTGGGCAAGGAAATCTCAGTTCACATTCAACTTGTTTGACTATTCTAAGTGCATCTTTTTGATGAGCAAAAAAGATGGCGGTTGCCTTCATGACACTATAGAAAGCTACTCACAATAAAAAGGGAAAGCGCCCAAACCTATATGTTCCAACTGTCCTTAATAAATCACTGTCCTTATTTTGCCTACTGTGGTGATGTCAATATAGCAATGCAGCTGACGTGAGCATCCCTGACTAGATGTAAGCCCCACAGGAGGCTGTGGAATCTCCTTCTGATTAACATGGACAGGGCTGAGATAAAGTGCTACATGCATCTGAGTTGCGTCCATGATACCATAAATGTAGATAGCTCTCTTGTGAGATACTATGTAAAATGCATCGAGTCTTCCTCCACCAAGCCCCCCACTCCAAGCCCCAATTGGCCATGCTGGCAGGGGCTGATGGGAATTGTAGTTCATGAACATCTGGAGTGCCGTAGGTTCGCCACCACTGGCTTAGGCAATACAAGGCAACAGAACTACATCCCAAGATCTGATGTTACATTTCTCCCTGTTCATCCGGGATAGCCCTGATTTTTCTGGAAACTATCTACTGTAGCACTTTGATGCCAGCGTCTATCTGCACGTGTGCTCTAAAGTTACCTTTGTGTCTCTAGAAGTCTAGAAATATTTGAAAGCAAGCAGAAGCACCTTGACTTTTACATATACAGTGCCAACTCATACTCTCTAGCTGGCAAGATTCATTTGAGCCTATTAAGTACCTTGGGATATATTAATTTTGCTTCAAAACTATAATAACCTGTTTTAAAACTATTTATCTAGCTCCTTTCTCAACAACTATCTATCCAAGTAGCTGCTGCACGTTCTGGATGTGCAGTTATCCTGCAAGCTAGTACAGTCATATCCACTGCCAAATTAAATATTAACAGTCTTAACTTTAGGACAGGTGAACTACTGTGGAATGAAGTAATATAACATACAATTAAAAGTGTCCAGTGAACATCAATTATACTACACTACAAGTCAGGTTCTAGTTCTTACATATATTCATGCACAAACCTTTCTGTCAAGGCTACCTTTAGATAAATGTCACGTTTTGGGTAGCCGCTCATATAAACGCGTTCAAAAGCTGGTCAGTCATGGAAGCAATTTATGCATTTATTTTTGGTTTGCATTTCCTGAATTATAGCTAGGACAACTAGTGTGTTATCTCAGCTCCAAAAAGTTCAGCTGACAAACAGTAGCTGACAAGGGGGCTATTTTTTCCCACAACCTCATGGTATAATTACTTTTCAGAACAACTAAATCTCAGAGAACGGGGAGGGAAGAGCGTGAGTAAATGAGAAGGCAGCAGAATGACGAACTGGCATTCTTCATTGAAGCATGTCAATGTGAAAGTATCAGGAATATTCCGTTCCACCAATTTGTGCTAAGCAGAAGCAACAACCCTCTTTCCCCCATCTGCAGTCCTCTAGAGCGTTAAGAGTTGCCCTCACAGACAGCTGCTGCATATGACCAAAGATGTGAAGAGGCTGTACCACCACCCCATTAAAGCTGAAACGAAATGGCATGGGCCCAAGAGGTTCACTGCACAGTTGAGCCTTTTTGTGAACTTTGAAAAACCATGACGCAAATATTCACAACAGCCACTCTGAAAGTAGCTTCAGTGTTACAAAATAACCTCCAATAGTCAAGAATAATGGACCTGCAGGGGAAAAAAAGGAAAGGGAGGCAGTTGTCAATCACTGTCAGTTGTCAGCAACTGTGAATCAACATGCCACAGGCTAGGCCTAGGACAGTGGGGACTTGGGTGTGTGTCCCGGCATCATGCCCAGTTCTGAAACACCTTGGGCCTCTTTACACACATCAATAGTGTTCTCCCACTACAGCCAAGAAGACAAACCATGGCCCTTTCCGCGCAAACCTATTCAAAAAGTTTTGAGGCAGGAAATAAAATATTTTCTCCATGGAGTTCAAGAATAATGGACCTGCAGGGGAAAAAAAGGAAAGGGAGGCAGTTGTCAATCACTGTCAGTTGTCAGCAACTGTGAATCAACATGCCACAGGCTAGGCCTAGGACAGTGGGGACTTGGGTGTGTGTCCCGGCATCATGCCCAGTTCTGAAACACCTTGGGCCTCTTTACACACATCAATAGTGTTCTCCCACTACAGCCAAGAAGACAAACCATGGCCCTTTCCGCGCAAACCTATTCAAAAAGTTTTGAGGCAGGAAATAAAATATTTTCTCCATGGAGTTCCGCATTTCCCCCCCCCCCTTTGGTCCTGAAAACGTTTTATTTCCAGCCTCAAAACGTTTTCAGTGAATCCCCTTTAAAACGGATTCTTTAGGCTGAAATGTTTTCAAATCGGGCTTCGCTGCTGTGCAATCTCTTCAATACATTTTCCACACCTTTCTGCCGTCCCCAAACTTCCTCCTCGCTGCCATTTTCTGAGCTCACTCCATTCCACCTTGTCTGTTTATTTTAATTATTTCTGAGTTTTTTTCCCAGTTTTTGGAGGGTTAAATCCTCGAAGCATCGTTTATGCAAGCCGTGAGAATCGCAGCAAGAAGCACTGAAGCATCGATTCAACACATAACTAAAAAAAGGGGGGGGATACCTAATAGTGGCCTGGAATCATCTCAAGGGGTGAGTGCGGACTAACATCATGGTAAGGGGGAGATTGAAAAGGTTTTACAAAATGTTTTACAAATCTTTTAGGTAATCTGTCAGAAAGGGCCAACTTCTTTACTTCTCTCCTACCCCATGAGAGCAACCACTAAGACTTTGGCAGATCCCTCTGCTTATTACGTCTTCAGCTGGTCGCTCAGACACTATGAAGGCAGGGCTAACCCTTGACCAAATGGATCCCCAAGTGAGGAGTATCATTATCTGGCCCCTGGAGATCTCCAGCTATTACATTTGATCTCTAGATGAGTTCCTATGGTGCAAAAGGCAGCTGAGGAGGTTGCATTATATGCTGTTGACGTTCCCCGTCTCCTCAAACCCTGATTCCTCTCCTAAAACCTCCAGGTTTTATCTAACTCAGAGCTGGCAACTCCAGTTCATACTGAGTAGAAATATTTAGAAGATAGCTGTGCCCAAGTCCCTCGTGGTATCCATGCTGGTGAAGAGGAGGTTAAGAAGCTTATCAGCGGCGTTTCAGTTCCGACCTCAGTCGGTTCAAAAAATGACTCTTTTTAAAAATTACATAACCATTTTCGAGAGCAGCATGGGCAGGAAGACAAATCAGTCTGAGATAATGTTTTGCAGTTTTGCGTGCCAGGACAGAAAAAAAGGGGAAAGAAAAGGTTTCTTCCTGCCCTAAAAGCCATCCGCTTCCTTCAGTCGGGAGAGATGAGAAAATACTCGTGAGTCGAAAGAGAAACTCTGAATACTGGCAGGCTGGTGATACACTGTGTGAACGCTCAGTCCGTTGCTGTAGAAATACCACAAAGGGGGCTGTGGAGAACAGTGCTCTTTTTGTTCGCACATTCTTGTGTTTCACAGCTCTTCAACGGCTGAGCCGTGAGAGCAGACAGACATGTACTTGCAGTGGACAGAGTCAAGCAGACCAAAAAAAAAAAAAGCTGGCATACAGAAACAAGAACATACAGCAATGCCCTGTTTTGCATTCAAGCAACAGAAATCCTTTCAGATGCCTGAAACACTTGAAAATGGGTTGGATCCAGCCGTTTTTTTTTTCACTCCATCTCACCGAATTCCTCTTCTTACCACAGCACCCATTCCACATAGCTTTTTCCGTGCAGGTCTCCTGATCCCCAACATAGCTGCTTTTGGTGAATAAAAGGGAAATTCCTCCTTTTCTTTCAGCAGAAAAGCTGGCAAGATCTAACCCAGTGGCTTCTCTGCATGACTTCTCAAGCAGCTCTGGCAATGAATCGATCCATGCACGTAACACCCTAAACTCCACTTCTTGCACGTATTGCATCTGTATTGTTAGCACAGGCTCTCCAAATAGATAGTTTTCTGTGCATAAATGACTTGAACAGTTTGTAAGACAAAACATTAGAGCAAGAAGTTTGTCTCCAGGTTGTCTTGTACAGACTCTTACATCCGTTTATGGAATAAAGTCAAGCCCACTGTCTAACACAAGAATTCCTCCTACTGGCATAAAGGATCACAGGTGGTACTCATGAAAATGCAGGTAAGGGCCATTGACTGTGCATTTATTCAACAGAACACATATTCAGATACATACCCAAATGCATATGGCATTGGAAATTAACTGCGAGTTGTAGAAAACCTTCGTTTCCAAAGATTCAGGAGGACAGCTTTTTCAGTCATTGTGGGTTATCTCTCAACCACTTTTTATCCAGCGAAGTTACTTGGCTGGTGATTGACACCTGCCAGTCAGAATACTGGCTGCAAAGCTCCTCCGCAGAATCCACAGGCAGCAATTGTACCATCAATCCTCCCACCAGAAGGGTGGGGCATAACTGGTGTTGCCAACATGTATTTTAAATGTATTGATATTTGTATATTTTGGACGTGGGTTATGGAAACGTCATGAGCCTCCCTGAGCCCATAGGCAGGGCCTGGATAGTTCCTGGAATAACAACTGATCTCCAGACTACCCCCCACCCCCCCACCCCCGAGAAAATTGCAGCTTTGGAGGAT